>NC_137689.1:74048355-74073355 GCF_963989245.1 Nansenia antarctica
GTTCAATTTATAATTAATCATGTCTGATTTGCCTGATTGCCGTAAACTCTGGGAATTGAAATTTGTGAACGGTTGAGGAAGGGAGAAGGGAGGAGGGGGGCCGGGGGGGGGGGGGGGGGGGGGCGATGAGGAGAGGGGCGGGGGCGGGGGGGGGGGGTTTGCAGATTATTTTAAGCATTAAGTATTCATGATCCCTGATAGACATATAAACTGTGATAAAGCCATCGCCCTTGAATATTGATTATCACAAATTAAAAATGCAGTTTGATGATGACGAGGAGGTTAGTACAGCAGCTACGCCTGGGCAGCTACGCCCTCCTCTTCACAACTCTCTGCGTCAGTTATTTATTTCCGCGTCACCGAGACACACACACACATGCACGCACGCACGCACGCACACACTGATGGCACACTCGTCACCTCCTCTCTCTCCGCTCGTGGCTTCACTATAGCAATTAGCTGCGGAGATCCTAACGAGCGTGTCATTTGTTCTAATTAGGACGTGGTTAATTGCGACGCATTAAAAGGCGAAGCCCATCACGGTGAGGGATGGCGGCGTCGTCAAGGCGACGGGAAGCAGCTGTTGACTTCCTGCGAGGGTCACGCTGCACACAAACACTCCCCTGGCGCCGTGAGAGAGAGGAGGTGGCGGCGGTGATAAAGTGATATCTGCCACTGGTTTCTAGAGTCTCTCTCTCTCTCTCCTCCTTCGCTCTCTCTCTCTCTCTGTCTCCCTCCTCTCTCTCTCCTTCGCTCTCTCTCTCTCTGTACTTCCTCTCTCTCTCCTCCTCTCTCTCACTCCCTCTCTCCTTCTCTCTCCTCTCCTTCTCACTCTCTCTTTCTCTCTACTCCTTCCCCCTCTCTCTCTCTGTCTCCCTCTATCTCTGTCTTTCCCCCCTCTCTCTCTCTCTGTCTCTCCTTCTCTCTCCTCCTCTCTCACTCCCTCTCTCTCTCTTCCTCTCTCTCTCCCCTTCCCTCTCTCTCTCTCTCTCCTTCTCTCTCCTCTCTCTTCCTTCTCCCTCTCTCTTTCTCTCCTCTCTCTCCTCCCTCTCTCTCTTGTGTTAGAGACTCAGCACTCTCTCTCTCCTTCTTTCTCTCCCCCCCCTCCCTCCCTCCCTCCCTCTCTCTCCCTCTTTATCTATCGTGTTAGAGACTCAGCGCTGTCATAGTTCACTGAGTTAACCTGGTAAACTGTCAGGAGGTGCTGTTGTTTTTGACTCAGATGGTCCTCTGTGGATCAGTAGGTAGCTAACAGCTTGTAGCTAACAGAGCTTAGGTTGTGGGTTCAGCTAAATAGCATCAGCTAAATGGCATATGTTATTATCATTGTTATTACATATAGATGTTATCTTTCTTTTTTGGGGTTCGGTGACCAGTGACCACGTAAATCAGCACTTTTAACTGTGCAGTGAATGACATTCACATTGGCATTGACACGCCGTAGTACGTGACCTCCAGTATGTTTGACAGCCAACTGTCGCGATGCTCGAGTTAAACACTCCTCAACAAACGCCGAACGCCTCGATCCCCTGCAAGGTTATTTCATATTAGGAGCTGAAAGGGGGTTGACATGTACCTGTATATCCTACCATCATGAATGTTAAACTGCTACTAGGTGTTCGGGCCTACAGCGTATCTACAAGATGGATGTCACTCTGTCTCTACCAACCGAACCCACAGAAACAGCGACGCCCTTCTTGACAGTGTGTAACTCTATCAGAAGCCTTTTGCTGGCTTAGAAAGTCATATACACTCTACCGCAGGTGCGCCTTCACAGCAGGGGGGTAGGCTGCCGAAGGAAAGAAAACATGTGTTTGATGACGTTCCTTATTCCTTATATCCGCTCCATGCATTTCAATGAGCCCTGTCCTCCGATTTCTACCTCCACCAGCCTCCCCTGCTCCAACAGTGCAATATCCACTGCTAGACCATCACCACCACCACCACCCACAACAACAACAACAACAACAGTAGAAAACAACTGCTGGAGTTGCATCAGGCCACACTAACTGCTGCTACTGCTGAGGTGGGTGGCGGAGAGGAGAGAAGGTTCAGGTGAACATACAATGAGTAGAGATGAACAGTTAGCAACAGAGAGAGTAGAAGAAGAGAGGGAGAGAAGAAGAGAGAGAGAGAGAGAGAGATAAAGAAACAGCGCTACACTGACTGAAAACGCTAGAAAACGAGTGTGTCTCAAGGTTCAGGTGTACAATCAATGAGGGTAGAGATGAACAGAAAGCAATATAGAGAGAGAGAGAGAGAGAGAGAGAGAGAGAGAAGAAGAGAGTACACACACTGACTGAAAACGATAGCTACAACCGACTGAAAACGATAAGAGTGAGTTGAGTGTGTGAGTGTGTGAGTGTGTCGTCGTCTTCTTCTTCTTCGACAAGAAGAAGCGAGAGAGAGAGACTCCCTCTGCATAAATCGTTGTCGATTATGGCGTCTGTCAAGATCTTTGCCACTGTGTTCCTCTCTTCCTCTCTTCCTGCCTTCTGTCTCACATGAGTGAGTCGGGGGGTAAGTTAACCCACCACGACGGCGCTTTGGGGTACGCTGGTTCCATCTCCCACCTGGGCTTTGAACCCTCTCCTCACCCTCCGCTGGGTCTCCTGTGTACCGCGGCGCGGCAGCGGAGCACGTCAAACAAAGAAATTAAAGATGGCAGTTTACAGGGGGAAACACCGGCTTCTATGCGTGGCGCCTCTTTAAGAGAATATGACAAATTGATTTAAAAGGATGAAGTACGTTTTCTTTTTTTTTCTTTCCCCCCCTCCTCAACCAACCGACAAACGTTCCCCCTCACCTTTTAAAACATATTTATCTTCCTGTCTCTCTCCATCTGTCTCTCTCTCTCTGGGAGTGTGTGAGCGAGTGTGTGCGTGCGTGCGTGTGTGTGTGTGTGTGTGTGTGTTGATGTATTCACATATTACTCCATGCATATTTAATGTCATAACAGCACTTTCATCAACCGCTGGTATATCAATCGGTTAATTTCTTTGATTCTTCTTTTTTTTATTTATACTGCCATGTTTGTGTGTGTGTGTGTGTGTGTGTGTGTGTGTGTGTTACTAAATTGCTCTGTCCCACATGTACAAAGTGTGTGTGTGTGTGTGTGTGTTTTTTTTTTTTTTTTCAAAAGGAGATGCTGTAGTTCTTCCTTTGTTTCATCCCGCTGTCCCACATTAAGACTCAGGCGCTATTCCCCCGGCACTTGAAGGGGTTTCAGAGGCCTCCCTAATTGGCTGTAATCTCCTTTTTAAACTTGAAAGCCGAGCTCGCCTGCAGTCTCACAGTTTACAAGCAATTAATGCGCGGAACACCAATATCGCTGGTCACGACTGGTGTTTCTCTCTCTCTCTCTCTCTCTCTCTCTGTATCCGACGGGTTCCCCCCCCGGTTCTCGTCTGATCTCGCCGCGTGATTTCCGAGACGTTTTTGACACTTTCAACGTCATGACACACACTCCTCTCTCGTCTAGTGTAAACAGCTATTCACTCACTGTGGGTGCGGTGGATGTGTGCGTGGGTGTGGGTGGGTGGGAGGGAGGGAGGGAGGGGGGGGGGGGGGGGTTAGACTAGGTAAGGGGGTGAGGTTCGGCGCTGGGGGATTCGGTCGGAATCTTGAAGTGTCCTCGGGGAGGTAGGGTGGGTTTAGGGAACATAGGGAGTCCTTCGTAGGGAGCTGATTAAATAATAATGCACAGGGTTGTCGGGGCTGAAATTTGCACATGAAAATCCCTCTCCCCTCGCGCCTCCTCCCTCTCCCCTCGCGCCTCCTTCCTCGCGTCTAATGCGCCGCCGATGACAATCCCTGCCTCACAGTTTATATGCAAATGAGTTTGTCTCTGCTTCCGTCCTCCTCCTCCTCTGAGAATCGCCGCCCGAGTGAGATGGAGGGAGAAGAGATAAAGTGGAAGAGACAGAGGGGGGGATTTCTCTCATGTGTTTTGTTTTTGTTTGTCTTGTTTATGTTTAAAAGGATTTTTTAAAAGATGATAATATATTGGAATTTTCTCCCTTTGTTTTTTGTTTTTTTTGTTTTGTCTTTTCTTCCCTGAAAGGGGGGGGGGGGGATGCATGAATACTAAATGCATATTTCTCTGAAGCGTCTGAAATGCTTTTTCTGTTCCTTTGTGTTTAATTGGAACATATCGCTAGGCTAAAGAAAACAAAAAAAACAAGATGTGTGTAAAGTAACTGTTAAATGATAATTCGAGTAATTTTTTTTGTAGCGCATTTTAGTATTTTGTACCCACCTGCTTTCACCCTCTTTCTTTCCTGTATTTCTGCCCCCCCCCCTCTCTCTCTCTCTCCCTCTCTCCCTCCCTCCCCACAGCCCTCAACCTCCCGCTAGGCCTGCCTATAGAGTTCAAGGCCTGCTCCTCGTAGGAGAGGAGAGAGGACAGAGGGAGGACGATAGGGAGGGAGGGAGCGATGGAGAGAGGGAGGGAGGGGAGGGGAGGGAAGGAGGGAGGGATGGGGGGATGAAGAAGAGAGAGGCGTCTTGTCATCCTGCTCTCCTCAGTCACGGCCAGTTAGTTAAAGCAAACGCGGGCGGGCCCCTGAGAGGGGGGGGGGCGCCGGGGTGTGCCAATCACGGGCGAGCTCTGGGCATTCCCGCGCTCCGCAGCCCTGAGCAACTTTTTATTAATTTAATAAACATCCCAGAGAGACGCTGTGGTGTGGACTCAGATGACACACACTCACACACACACATACATACATACACACTTACACACACACACACACACACACACACACTCACACACCCCACATGCACGCACATAATATACACACTCTCTCACACACGCACACACACATATACACACTCTCTCACACACGCACACACACATATACACACTCTCTCACGCACGCACACGCACATACACACGGACACACCCCACATGCACGCACATATGCACACACACGCACATACACCGACACACGCATGCGCGCACACACACACATTCACACATATGCACACTCTCACACACACACATACATACATACACACTTACACACACACACCCCACATGCACGCACATATGCACACACACGCACATTCACCAACACGCTCACACACATATACATACATACATACTCACACATATATACACACTCACACACGCACACATACATACATACATACACACACACACACACACACATATATACATAGACACTCACACGCGCACACACACACCAACTGACGAGGCCAGCGAAGGCCTTAATGAGGTGTGTGTGTGTGTACACTCGTAGACATACACTGAAGGCAACCACAACAAGATACACCCACGGACACAAATGTACACACACACACACACAGGTGCACATACACACGCACACACGCTTAGACACACACACACACACATTACCCCCTTTTACAATCGAAAAAACAAACAAAACCGTGGCAGACAGGGAGACACCATTCAGTGAAACATCCTTATTCTTTATTTATCTCTCTCTAAACCTTCACACACACACACACACACACACACCCAGGCCGACCGTGTTCATTATCATTCTGCGAGGCGCTAGCCCCCCTGCGCCGAGGCTGCTAGCAGCGAGCGCTACGGCATTATGATAATAATAATGATCTCACTTTCAGGATTGTTTCTTCCGGCCCCTTCCGGCTGCTCTACGGCAGGCGGGCGGCGGTGTGGATGGGAGTCATTAGCCGGGGCTGCGCGCCGCGCGGCTGATGAACGGCCTCACAGAGGACCACAGGCGCGTGGAGCTGCTAGCTAGCATGCTAACAAACCGACGGTTAGGAAGAGGAAGGGGAGAGGCAGGTAGACAGACAGACAGGCAGGCAGTTAGGAAGGCAGGCAGGCAGGCCCCTGTCAAACAGGGTGTTTGTGTGTGCGTGTGTGTGTGTGTGTGTGTGTGTGTGGAGAGAGAGAGAGAGAGAGAGAGAGAGAGAGAGAGTAGTGTGTGAGAGTGTGTATATATGTGTGAATGTGTGTGTGTGCGCGCATGCGTGTGTCGGTGTATGTGGGGTGTGTGTATGTGTGTGTGTGTGTGTGTGCGTGTGTGCGTGTGTGAGAGTAGGTGCGTGTGTGTGTGTGTGTCTATCGCCTTCTACCTTCTCACCCATCTCCCCTCAATCTGTGGCTCTCTGTCTATTTCTCTCTTTTTCACACCCCTCCCTGTCTCTCTCTCTCTTTCTCTCTCTCTTTTTTTTCTCTCTCTCTCTCCCTCCCTCTTCCTCCCTCTCTCTCTCTCTCTCTCTCTCTCTCTTTCCTCTCTCGCTTCTCAATTTCTCACTGTATCACTCCATATATTCATGAATTCGTGTTTGTGATGAAAACTTATGCATGAAAACAGAGGGTAAAAAAAAAAAAAACACAAACAGAGAGAGAGAGAGAATGTTGACGGAGGTTTGTCTGTCTGGGCGCAGCAATGCGCCATGCGCCTGGCGCTGCAGAGACCTAGGCAGAGACCCAGCAGAGGCAGGGTGGTCCTGGGGGACCCTGATTCCATCTCTCTCTCCATCTCCCTATCCCTTTCTTTCTTTCTTTCCACCCACCCACCTCCCCCCGCCCTTTTCCTTTTCCCTTTCCACCCCCATCTCTTTCTCTAACTCTCTCATTCCCCCCTACCTTACCCCCCCCCTCCCCACCCACCCACCTCCTCTTTTCTCCCTCCCCCTCTCCCCTCTCTCTCTCTCTCTCTCTCTCTCTCCCCCCTTCTCTTTCGCAGTGTCAAAGCGAGTTACAGGCAGAAGAGCACTCCTTCTTAAATAATTCACTAGTTGATTAATAGACTCACAGGGGTATAATTAGAGAGGGTAGAGACGGTGGCGAGAGTAACCAGCACAGTGCTTAGGGGAATTAAGAGAGCGAGGGTTATTGAGGAAATGGAGAATACCGGTGCAAGGGATAAAGAAACGCTGTGGTGTTCGAGAGGCTGGGGGGGGGTGGTGGGGGCGAGGAGGAGGAGGAGGAGGGAGTGGGGGGGGGGCACCTTTTCTAAGGCTTCGTGATGGTGAGTGCAGCAGCCTCTCCAGGAGGATCCGTCCAGGGTTTGTTTGATGTGGAGATTGGACAGTTTGAATCCGTCTCCTTTAATTTTTCACAACTTACAGCCCCGTCCTCGTCCCCGTCCTCGTCCCCATCCGCCCCCCTCCTCCTCCTCCTCCCCGCCCCCCCCCCCCCCCTGCCTGTGTGCTGCCTGCACACTTCTCTTATAGGAAATAAATGAGTGTTGTTTTTTTAGGTGTGTGTTTTTTCCTTCTTTTTTTTTAGGTCCTCTCATCTCCTCGTTTTTTTTTTTTTTAAACCCCTTTCCTTTTCTTTGAGACGTATTATCTCTATCCTCTCCTCATCTTTGAGACGTATTATCTCTATCCTCTCCTCGTCGCCACCTTCTCTCTCTCTCCGCTGCTCCTCCCTGAACCCAGCAGCGGTTTCACCCAGTGTTTGTCACACGCCGCCATCAGCATAAGAATTCACTTACGCCGCCTCTGAGGCGTCTTTTGTATGCTGAAAGGGATGCCGCTTTCTCTCTGCCTGCTAGACCGACCGGTCTTCAAAACAAACAAACACAACAGTGCAGCAACAGATCTCACTTCTCAGTTCAGACTTCCTCCTTTTGTTGTCGGCTGATCCCTGTCTGCCTCGCTTTCGCTGTTAGAAAACAACATAACAAGACAAAAAAAGACAAAAAAAAAAAAGATAGAAAAAAGAAAGAAACTGAAACAGAACGAACTGAAATATATCCTAGACGGATATGCACACACTCGCACACCACCAATGTCTAGCCTGTTTTGTCTATCTCGCAAAGTAAGTTCTCACCGAGTTATCACACTTTATATTGGGAACATATTGTTATTCTTCCCCCCCCCCCATCCGTTCACTACGCTTTCTCCCCTCCCTCCATCCCATCCTCCCTCCCATCCTCCCATCCTCCCTCCCTCCCACCCTCCCTCCCTCCCTCCCTCCCTCCCATCCTCCCTCCCTCCCTCCCTTCCCCCCCTCATCTTTCTCTCTGTCATTCGTTTCTTTTGGAGATTCATTGTTGATATCTCAGATTGATTTCTCGGGGCGGTGGTGGCGGCGGCGGTCCCTCTCTCTCCCCGCCGTGTGTCTCCTCAGAGAGAGAAGACAGGAAACCCCGTCTCCAAACAGGGCCGGCGCATCCGTCCACCCACCCGTCCACCCGCCCGTCCACCCGCCCGCCCGGTGGCTGTGCTGCGCTGCTGCTGCGTCTGCCTGCATGTCGACACGTCAGCTCTAATCAACCCCTCTCTGTTCTTTCTATTTTCTCTTGTCTGTCTCTCCGCCAGATGTTGCGCCCGGTGTCAAAATGGATCTCCACTGCCGCCACCCCCCCCACCCCTCCTCCCCACACCCCCCCCTCCCTCCCCCCAAAAAGGGGGGGGTGGGTGGATGGGCGTGGGGGGGGGGGGAAGCAACACATTTCTCTGTTTGTACAAGCTGATAGATACACTTTGAAATTCAATTCCGTTTTCCTTTCACCTCACAAGACACACGGGAGGGGATGAGCTCGGATTTGCTGAGATTCGGTCGCCCTTAATGCCTTCTTCTTCTCCTCCACCGGCTCCTCTCCTAACCTGGCTTTTTAGGTGTGTGTGTGTGTGTGTGTGTGTGTCGATTCATTCGGCTTGATTGTCAGGAAAGCATAAAACATCCTCTGCTCTTTCCCCCCCCTCGTTCCGTTAATCCACAGCACAGCAACACCTCCTCCTCTCGATCTATTTGCCTTTGTGATAATTGTGCATTCATTATAGTCTCTAGTCTCTAGTTATAGTGTGCAAAAGTATAATTGGCCTTTCTTTCTTTGTTTGTTTGTCACCTCTAGCTAACAAAAATAATGATTTCTCTGCCTCGGAAGAAGCGGCCCCTGTTGGGACCCGGTTACATCTTGTAATTATCACACCCTGCCACCAGGGGGCGCCGAGGCGAGCAGGAACCCCCAGCCCCCCCCCCCCCCCTCCCTCCCATGTGTTGATTTATTTATCTGCGTGTGGATTAAAGGCTGTATACCTGATAAAGGGGATGTCAGAGGAGCTTTGACAGCCACAGAGGCGGTAGTGTGTTGCGCGATTTGGTCTCCGTGCCCAACCAGAAACAACTTGCGACGGTGGCGTCTTTGAAGTCTTGACAGACGAGGGGCCTCTCTGAACATCGCCTTAATCTTCCCCCCCTTTCCCCCTCAGAAAAAGACGCGCGGCGTGTGTGAGAGAGAGGCGCGCTCAGTTCTCTCGGCGTCGTCGTCGACGTTGTTGTTTTTTCTTCGTACCTTATTCTCTTAATGACACAAAACATTCAGCGGCCACGCATGATAGCATTTCATCTAGCGTAATGTGTGGTGGCTGGCTGCTCGCTTCAAACGATTCCCCGCTCCTGCATTAAGCCAGCTGGAGGCGGAAGGCAGGAAGGCAGGAAGGCAGGCAGGCGGGCGGGCGGGCGGAGCGAGCGAGTGTGCGTGCGTGCGGCGTGGGAAAACAAGGCCTCTCTTCTCTGTCGTCGGTGTGATGCGGCGTTGTGTGATGCGGCGGCGGCGTTGTGTGTTGATGTTGATGTTGTTGTCGCTTGTTGTTGTTTGATTGCGCCTGATTGTTTTCGCGAGGCCCCGCCAAAAGCAAATACAAGCAACCTGCCGTGTATGATTGTCTGGGAACCAGATCAGTGGAGGGTGTGTGTGCTTTGAACATGGATCACTGTGTGTGTGTGTGTGTGTGTCTCTCCACTGGCCTGCTGTAGGCAGCATTGATGACATGCATATGACTAGCGCACACGCTTACTAACACGCGTACACACTGTGGAACACGGTAATTGAGCTGGACCGTGAATAAATGTTTATGAGAGCCTTCCCTCACAGTGACCTGTCTGTCACAGCTCTTATAGAGGCATTAACATTCGACCTAACGTGACCGCACCAAAGCATCTCTATATCTCTCATCAACTTTTATCCTGTCTCTCTCTCTGGCAGTCTTCCTCCCTGATGACTCTCCTCTCTCCTCCCTCTCTCTCTCTCTCTCTCTCTCTCACTCTCTCTCTCTCTCTCTCTCTCCCCCCTTCCATGTCTTTGAGGCTAGGAGCAAGGAGTATGAGGACTTGGGAGGGTGGAGGAGCCGTAGAGGAGAGAGGAGAAGAGAGGAGAGGAGAGGAGAGGAGAGAGGAGGGGAGAGGAGAGGAGAGGAGAGGAGAAGAGAGAGGAGGGGAGAGGAGAGGAGAGAGGAGAGGAGAGGAGAGGAGAGGAGAGGAGAGGATAAGAGAGAGGAGAGAGGGAGGGAGGAGAGGAGGATGACACGGAGAGGAGAGAAGGAGAGGAGGACAACAAGGAGAGGAGAGGAGAGGAGGACAAGGAGAGGAGAGGAGGAGAGGAGAGGAGAAGAGAGAGGAGGGGAGAGGCAGATGACAAGGAGAGGAGAGAAGGAGAGGAGAGGACAAGAGAGAGGAGAGAGAAGGAGAGGGGAGGTGTAGAGCTGTTGGGCAGGAGAGGGCGTGGGGTTAATTACTCCATTACCGGGTGGCTCAGACAGGCGCTGTTTAAACAGGCCCAGAGTCAGCGGGGGATTAGGCCTCATTACTCCCGCTAAAGCTCTGCTGGCGACCCTTACCCAGCAGCCCCCTTATTACCCAGCAGCCCCCTTACCACGGGCCTGTTAGGCGTGCCGCAGAATATTCATACGCCCTCAGATAGGATGAGGAGAGGAGGTGTGGAGTGGGAGAGGAGGAGGGGGAGGAGGAGGAGAGGAAGGGAATGAGGGGGGAAGGGGTGGGGGGTGGTTGGAGAGAGGAAGAAGGCTCTACACAGGGGGGGAGGAGGTGGAGAGGGGGAGGAGGGGGGAGGCGGGCGGGGGGGAGATCTTGGGCTTAACTCCTGAAGATCTGACGCATCATCACCTGAGCTCCGGCAGGGCTAGGGACAATGATCCCCCAAATACCCTAGCGTAGCAAGATTAGCATCTCACCGACTCAGATTACCCCACACACACACACACCCCCGCCACCCCACCCCCCCTCCTCCCCCACCGTACCGAAGCGCACCCCCCTCCACACCCGCCCCTCCACCTGCACCGATCCAAGTATCTGATGGCATTCTGTGATAATGGCAGCGCTGCTCTTCTCATTTTGCAGAACGGCGCACCGCACAGCGAGGTGAAACCGGGGATAGCTAGCTGGGGTAAGCACGGCACCGCAGCAGCGGCGGCAGGCAGCAGCAGCGATCTTACTGGTCAATCTAACCGGGCCGGCGGCCAAGAGTTCTGTTACACACCCCGGGGTCGTCCTCCTCCTCTGCTTTGTGTGATGTCATCGTGTTGTTATCCTCCCCCTCTCGTCGTCCTCGGTTACCACACAGAAAATAAGTTCTGATCGAGTCAGTCGGCCATCGATGCGGCAGGTATCAAAGCTTCATCACTTTCTGTGGTGTCTTGTCGTGTCTTAGGGGGGTGTGGGGGTGGGGATGGGGGAGGGGGGTGGGGGGGGATTAATCAATGAGATTATGTCTTCTGGTACTTCTGGTTGGTCTGTTCGATGTGTGTTTTCAGTGTTAGCGTGTGTGTGTGTGTGTGTGTGTGTCCCCTCGGTACCCTCACCCACCGAACAAAGACCCCCCCCCCCAGAGGGCTTTTAATAACAAGAGCATGAAGCTGTATTTAGGGGGGTGGGGTGGGGGGGGGGGTACCAACACAAACAGCTAAAGAGTGGATGTTGTCAGTCCAATTATAAGCCACAGCCATGTGTGAGAGCACTAATCCAGAGGGGGTGGGGGTGGGAGGTGGGAGGGGCCTCAGTTATGGCCTGCTGAACTGTACACACACACACACACACACACACACACACACACACACACACACACACACTCTACACACCTGCTGAACTGTATGAAGCCACATTTAAAGTCAATTCCTCTTATGTTGGGTTTCTCCTTTGGCCTAGAACTGAGTGAGAGAAAATGTAATTTTAACTGACACACACACACACACACACACACATAGGCACAAATACCATTACACACACACACACACACACACGCACACACACACACACACACTCTACACACATATTAGTGTACACACACACACACACAACAAATGCCAGTACACACACACACACACACACACACACACACAGCACACATATCAGTGTACACACACACACACACGTACACACACACACACACACAACAGTCGCGCCAAAACGTCTCCAGGGGACCTGTCAAACACTGTCGATAAAATTCCAATTTCATATGAGAGAGAAAACACACACTTGATTTATGGCAGTTCGTCCGGCCTCGTCGAGCCAGAAGCATCATGTGATCTCAGCTCCAATCCAGAACAGAGCTTCCATTATATAATTGAGGGTAGAAATCAATAGAGGCAGCAGTATGTGGCCGTGGTGATCCCAGGCACATCCATATTGAAAGTGTACCCAGTTCGATCTGTGTCTGGGTGGAGAGAGAGAGAGAGGGAGGCTCAGCTTCACTACCCTAATCACACACACGCTCCAGGTCGATGTCAGGACTTAGCCATTGGCGCACTCTCTCTTCCCGTTGGCATATGTTAACATGATTCCCCACCAACCCCCTCCTCCCTCTCCCTCTCCTCCCTCCCTCCCTCCCCCTCCTCTCCCTCCCTGTTTAAAACGCTGCACCTGAGATCCTTGGCCATTTAAAGCCCAAAAACAGGGATTATTTTAAACATAGCCCGAGGTGAAGCTGAGATTCTCCGCTCCGACAACTCGCGGGGCGTGTCGGCGGTGGGCGGGAGGGAGGGGGGGACAACGCAGGCTATTTATCTTATTGATTTTTTTTAAAGTAGGAACAGGAAGATTTGGAGGGGCTTGACTCTTTAAAATTCCCTAGGAGCCACCCAAGCAAGCACGTACGCACGCACACGCACACACACACACACACACACACACACACAGACGTTTAAACCTTTTGTTAGTGTTAGCCCTTTTTAGTGTTTAGAGTTTTAGCTTCAGCTGCAAAGCTGTGCTACGCTGTGGAATGATGTGCCTCAATGTGTGTCAGAGGAATCGTTAAAGTCGGGGTACAGATAGACCTCCCTAGTCTGGGGTAGGAGCTCAGCTAAAGGTGTGCGTGTGTGTGTGTGTGTGTGTGAGGGGGGGGGGGCGGGGGGGGACTGGGAGAATAGAGGTTTGGGGGGTATAGTTTATACCGTTTTTTTCGCCTCTTGGTTGAACTGCGATACTAAACTACATAACACAGCTCTCTATAACGCACCTAGAAAAGACTACAATCATGTTTCTGTCGATTTCAAACTCCACTGTCAGTCTGCGGACGGAACCTGTCTGTGGACCGTCGAACGGACCCAGACGCTGTTGTTATTAATGTCAATGGCTTACAGTACACACAACACCTCACAGAGGACCCAACTGAAGAAGCGCTTGGTTATATGGACTATAATAAAGTTGTGAGTGTGAGTGTGAGTGTGTGTGTGTGTGTGTGTGTGTGTGTGTGAGTGTGTGTTGGGTCACACGTACCGTCATTCCAGACTACTTTGTGGTGTGTCTCAGGTAACCATTTTTCACCATTACCCCCCTCCCCTCCTCCCCCTCCCTCCTCCCCTCTCCAGCACCTCCACTGACACGACTCGTGACTCATCAACAGCCATGTTTAGAGATGACGACGACGATGATGGGGACTAGAGAGGGGTGTGTATTGTGTGTGTGTGTGTGTGTGTGTATATGTATGTGTGTGTGTGTGTGTGGTGGGGGCGCTAACCGTAATTGTCCTTTGGAGTGCCCCAATTATGCCATTAACCAGCCCCCCCCCCCCCCCCCCCCCTCCTCAGTGACGGGGGCTAATGGCGGTGAGACCTCGTCTGCATAGCATTATCTTAATTGCGCCCGAGGCCTGGCGTGAAAACAAGGCGGGGATCATGTTCCTGATGGAGCGGCGGGGGCGACGGGCCGGCAGTAACCATTTACCCCACAGATATATTAATTAATGGCTATCCTGTTACATCCTAGCTGAGACTGAGAAGGCTGAGGAGAGGGAGGGAGAGGGGGGGGGGAGAGAGAGAGAGAGAGAAGGTGGTGGATAGAGAGGGGGGGGGGGAGAGAGAGAGAGAAGGTGGTGGATGTAGAGAGAGAGAGAGGTGGATAGAGAGAGAGAGAGAGAGAGAGGGAGGTGGATAGATAGAGAGAGAGAGAGAAGGTTGTGGACGTGGAGAGAGAGAGAGAAAAAAAAGGAGGACTGTGTGTGTGTGTGTGTGTACGTGTGCGTGTGTGTGCTCGTGTTTATGTGTGCGTGTGCGTGTGTGTGTGTGTGTGTGTGTGTGTATAGTCTTTGGCCTCACACAGGATCCTCTTACCCATTTCCTTAAAAGAGGAAACCCAGTCTTGCCTCATTGCCAGCCGCTGAATAAATCACCACACAAAGCCTACACTAATACTTTTAATTGTGAATTAATCACCGACGGTTTGCAGGTAGGAGCCATATAAATGCCCGCAGGGACTTCATGGCTAACTGGGTCTAATAGGTCGTGTGAGGACACGTCAAAAAACTAATACCAGATTCAGAATTGTTCATGTAATGTTCAGAGTAGATAGATGTAAATATATATGTTACGGTACATGTGGGAATACGGTACATGTGGGAAACCTAGGGTTAGGGTTAGGTGCTAGGGTTAGGGTTAGGTGCTAGGGTTAGGGTTAGGGTTAGGTGCTAGGGTGTTAGGGTTAGGGTTAGGTGCTAGGGTTAGGTGCTAGGGTTAGGGTTAGGTGCTAGGGTTGGGGTTAGGTGCTAGGGTGTTAGGGGTAGGGTTAGGTGCTAGGGTTAGGGTTAGGTGCTAGGGTGCTAGGGTTAGGTGCTAGGGTGTTAGGGTTAGGTGCTAGGGTTAGGGTTAGGTGCTAGGGTTGGGGTTAGGGTTAGGGGTAGGGTTAGGGTTAGGGTTAGGTGCTAGGGTGTTAGGGTTAGGGTTAGGTGCTATGATGCTAGGGTTAGGTGCTCGGGTGCTAGGGCTAGGGTTAGGGGTAGGGTTAGACATGCCAGCATGTACCAAGTCGACGTTTTATGCTGCCATGTCCCCGGGAAATGCCGACATGAACCGTTTTCCCACATGTAGCGCAACGTGTCAGTGTAGTTCGGCTGGGGAGGCTGGTGGGGATAGAACCATCAGAGGACCCTAACCCATTGTGATGCGTGGAACGTTTGATTCCACCATCGTACCTTCCATTCCAACCAGCCCGTATCCTCCCATGTTCTACCTCCACCAGCCTCTAACCAGAGTTAACCGGAACCACAAGGTTATCGTCTAGCGTAAGCATACAGATTCTGAGGCAGATATTTAGGCAAGTTTATTTGTTTAGCACATTTCATACAACCAGGGGCAACAATTCAAAGTGTTTTATACACACAGCATTAAAAAGATACATCCACAAGAGGAGGATCAGACCAGAGCCACACCCCCACACCCCAGTGACGAGGGAGGGAGGGGGAGAGAGAGAGAGAGAGAATATCCCCGGATGTCGGGCTAAAGCAGGTCAGCTAGCCAGGCTCTTTTGTTATGTAAAGAGCGGTCATGTGATACGGGAGGATAAAAGAGGAGTCGAGAAAAAAGAAACCGCTCCGATAAACCTCCTTCATCAGATAATTAACCGTGCCTTTGCTCCAGTTTCCTCCCTCCTCCTTTGCATAAGTGTCTGATCAACTTTCAAACAGCCTGATCAGTTGGAGATGCTGCTCGCGGGGGGGAGGGGGGGGGGGGGTGAGGGGGGGGGGGGAGGGAGGGAGGGAGGGAGGGAGGGAGGGGGGCTCTAGTAGACGTCTGAAGGCTATTGCAGCAGGGGGTTGTCCTGTCCTGGGCTGGTTTACCGGGGTCGGAGCCAGCGACATAAAAACACCTTTGTAAAAAAAAATCAATTAGCTTTAGCATGGCTAATGATGATCAGATGTTTTTGGTGTTTGTCTTTTGGGACTTGTGTAGTTTTCCCAGTGTGATGGGGATCATCCTAGTGTCACGTGACTGTTTTGAATTCATGGACGGAGAACTTGTCTAAGAACCAAATGATGGGTAATAATAACTGGTAAAATAATAACAAGATGGTGACATCTTGGTTTCATGTGTCTCTATCAAAACCGTGAGTGGGGAAAAATGGCTATTTAAGGAAACATCTGTACTGTTTCCCTCCTTGCACAGAAATGCAGACGTCAGCCAGCCGCCCTCCCTGCAAACTGTAATTATCCTAAAAGTGTAATGAGGTAAAAGTAATTAAAGCTCGTTGTAATGACAGCTTTCCTACTTCCTACTCCAAACGGTTCCAAGGTTCATCTCGTTTGCGGCCCTCACCTCACCACCCTGTCAACATTTCTCCTACACCTGTCACCACCACTGAGTTTGGTTAATGCCCCCCCCTACACCCCCCACACCCCCTGCCCTTGCCCACTACCCCCCACTCCCCCTCACCCCCCTCCCGTTCCCCTGCTGACAGTTTTTAACTACACTCCACTCTGGCCCCTGCTCTACTTGTTACAGCCCCGACACAAGTGCAAACAATCAAAGTCTTTGGGAACGTTGAAATATGCATGGCTATCCGTGACAGACAGATAAAGCAGGGCAATTAGCCACGTAATCCTAGAGCGTCGTACGGAATCGTCAGCCTCAGCTGTCCTCTCTCTCTCTCTCCCTCCACCCCCCCTCCACCCCTTCCCTCCCCTCCTCCTCCGGCTCTACTCTCTTGCTCTCTATTAGTTAAATGTACTCTGTGTGTCGTCTCCCCATCAAATCAAGTAACACTTCCCCTAATTGGCTTATAAATAATACAGCAGGGCCGACATTATAATTTCATCAGTGGTAAACATCGCGGGGGCAGTTGGTAAAGAACCTATCCCTCATTAATTTCTTAATTTGGGTGGATGGAACGAAGAGGGGAAGTGAGAGAGGGAGAGAGAGAGAGAGAAAGGTAGGGGATGAGCGAGAGAGAGAGAGAGAGAAAGAAAGAATGGTGGAGAGGGAGAGAGAGATCAGATGAACAGAGGAACTCGTATCACCTCAGGCAGAGAAGGAGGGAGGAGGGGGAGGAGGGGGAGGAGGGGGAGGAAGGGGAGGAGGGGGAGGAGGGGGAGGAGGGGGAGGAAGGGGAGGAGGGGAGGAAGGGGAGGAGGGGGGGAGGGGGAGGAGGGGGAGGAAGGGATAGTTATAAAAAACAAGCAGAGGAAGATGCTTCTGCTGCTGCCGTTGTTAATAGATGTCAGATATTCAATCCGAGGGTTTTGTCAGTAATTCTTGCGCAATAGGCAACGGGGGCCTATCGCCCCCTTTACAAAATACACACACACATGCACGCACGCACACACACACACACACACACATACACAAATATCTCTTTCCCCCGGTCTCGCGCCTTGTTCTTTTTTATACCAACTTAATGAATATTTCATAACAAGCGACATAAATATTCATTCTAATGGTTTCGCACAGTAGTTACCGGTGTTTCTTAAAAAAATAAAAAAGCGAAAAAATAAATACTCATTACAAATTCTGCACAACCCACCCCAGACATAATCTCCCAGACTCGAACTAAAACACATTTTTACACCCACCCACTCCGGATTATTTAGGTGCATTGCCGAGAAACTATTTCAGGGCAACAGTAAGTCAATGACTTGTACATCCTTCTACACGCTGTTCACTTCATCTCCTGAGCTGGCTGATTATCTCTCCTGAGCTGTGAAAGTTAGCAGCATCCTTACGAAAACAGATGAAGTCCTCAACCATACCGTATACCTGTGTCTAGAGCAACAAAAACTAAACAAATTCCAATTGAATGACAAGTTTATAGCATGGCAAATAAAACATTATTATTATTATTATTATTAATAATAATACATTATTATATCTGGACAAGTACGAAAGCATGACATTGTTTCCATCATTAGGTATACTGAACTGTATCTGACAACATGCGACTACATTTGCTAATATTAACTGACAGTTGCTACAACCACAACACGGTTAAGACGAAGAAGAAGAAGAAAGCGGAGGCAACCTATAAAAGTGTTTTTATATAACCGTGACGTTAAGTTCCTGTGCGTCTTCGTGTCAGATATTGTCTTGCAAGCCACCTATTATGATTCTCTCTCATATGGTTTAAGAGCATTTTACATAGTCTGTGATACGTGCTATGCCGTAAGAGGTGTATGAATATGACATGCTCTGATCTCCGAGAGACTGATATTAAAGCAAACTTTCAAATGAGCCTTCTCCACCCCCCCCCCCCCCCCCTCTATTCCTGCTGAATCCTGCCAGTAGAGCAGACACAAAGAGCCCCGTTCATCCTTCAAAGGGAACCTAAAAGCGTCCTTGCTAAGGTTTCACAATCCGCACACCTGAAGGGCAATCTCTCCCAGCTGTAACTCCACATTGTCACTCTCTTATCCGCCAACTGTCACTTTGCCGTGTCATCCCCACTGATGGGGGGGGGGGGGGGGGGAGACATATCCTGCCTCTCTGTGTATCTGCATCCTAAGCCCCCCCCCGCCCCCCCTCCCTGCGTTCTTCTCTCAGCTGTGGTGTGTCTCACTCAAAAAAAAAAAAAAAGTGTAAACCAGCCTTCCTCCCTCACACCTCACAGTAGTGGCAAAGCAGCAAGCTCATGAAAGTTAATAAGGCCTCTCTCTCTCTCCCTCTCTCTCTCTCCCCATGACCACCGGCTCATCAAGGACATGACAGAACTCGCATCAATTCCACATCATGCAAATCCTATTAGTTTGCGGTAAGACGGCAGCCCCGTCCTGAGAAGTGGTGACATCAGTTAAACCATCCATAACCCAGGGCCTCTCTCTCTCTCTTTCTCTCTCTCTCTTCTCTCCGACACTAGACCCCTATCAGTCTGGGAGGCACAAGGCCCCGTGTCGAGAATGAGTTTAATTAATGTAGCAGTAAAACACGGCCCTTCCTGGTTTCCTGCCCCTTTGTGCAGCGTTGGTATTAGTTCCACTCCAGTGACTTCGTGGTCGGTCGACGAACAAGCAGCGCCTCTAATAATGGACACCCCCCCCCCCCCCTCCACCACCTCCACCCCTCCTCCTTACACCTCCTCCTCCTCCTCGCCCAGGCCCGTTCTCGGGTCAGTGGGCTCCTCCGGGACCAGAGAGAGCAGTTAAAGGACCATGTTAACAGTCTGATTTGCAACAGAGGGAAAACCTTCGCCGGCTGACTTCATTAGCCGCCGTGACAAGTTTGTGGATGCGGCACAGCGCGCCGCAGTTTGGAATACTAAAAAAAAACACACAAAAAAAACACACAAAAAAAATTGTAAAACAAGAGAGAACAGAGTTGTTCCCTGGGGAGTTTGACGAGGAGGAGGCGTGTGTGTGTGTGTGTGTGTGTGTGTGTGTGTGAAGCTTCGGAGCGAAGTGGCTGTGCTGACTTCATAAAGTCATTCTCCCAAACGGTTCTTGTGTGTGTGTTTATTTTTGGGGTCCAAACATTGGGAGACGTGTTTATCCACAGAGTTGTGGGTCTGTGTTTGTGTTTCCTGCTTCCTGTCTGACTGACTGGCAGACGAGCACGTCGACGGCTGACTCACAGCTCTGAAATGACCCGGAAGATTCTACAGTTAGGCTATAGACTCGGATAACGGCCACAACACTAAATAATATATACATATAGAGATAGATAGATAGATATATTAATTGAAATAACAGAAGAAGAAAAAAGCAATATAAATAAATGTACAAAGTCATAAAAACAAGTTTATTTATAGAACATGAGGTAAACCGTAACATAATATGAAGGGCGGTTAGCCTAGATGACACTAAGTAATAGACTCTCTTGTCCGCGGGAGCGTCTTCCATTACCAGCCAGACAGCTGTGGGACGTCGACGGCAAAACACACACGCAAACGCAAACGCATAACAAACGGTTTGGTAAAGTAGACGTGATTTAAAAAATAATGGCGACATGGAGAGGTGAGGACTCGCAGGAGCCCGTCAACACACAAACCAAGACAACAACCGCCTCCCTCTCCCAGAAGGCACTGCAGTCAACCGTCTACAGCACGACGGCGTGTTTAAGACAGGAACATTTGGAGAGCTACAAAACACAAATCTGTCTGTACACTTAAGAGAGAAAAACAACAACAACAAAAAAAGCCTACATCATATTCAGAAGGTATAAACAAACAAAAGGAATACCATATTAATAAACACACAAAAAAAAGTGTGAAAAGGTGCTAGGAATGTTTTAATCCGATTCCCATCCAGCCGTACAGACATAAAGGGTATAAATATTGTATGCATAGAGAAAGGGGGAATCTTTTGAAGTCTTGTGAGAGCTAAGACAAGAGGTAGGAGAGAGGGAGGGGGAGACAGTAATTACCGGTGCTAGATGCTCTTTGACACATTATTATATTAAAGAAAGGAGGAGGTTCAACCAAACACGGCTAACCTCTTTAACAGCTCGGGGTCTCCACCTATCAATGACAAGAACACTCTAACCTGAGGGGGTGACTACCACTTGACAAACAAGACGCTTAACTTGGAGCCAATCGGATCACGTGACGACGAGGAAACCTGTAAAGCACGTTCGAGAGTTCGACGTCATAAAAAAGCTACTCCGACGATCCTCGGTTACTCTTACGACGGTATTGTAAGGTCATAGGCTACTGCAGAAGTGCTGTTTTATATAAACAAGCAACCACAATTGAATTGTTGTGTCATTGTTGTGAAATTCTCCAAAGTTAAAGATTCAATCAATTTGGTGGCGTTAACACGTCGTTTTTACGGTCCTAATGCCCACACGCAGCAAGTAAGGACGAACAAGACTTCTTATTTTCCTCGTTTTTGTGCAGATGTACTGTAACTGACTCTCGAGTACTAAAATCTCAACATAGAGGAAAAGGGATTGTGGGTAAAATAAAAAATAAAAAAATAATAATGGTCCGTCTTATAAAAGTCCAAAGAGGCAGAGAGAGGCAGGCGTCTTCCTCACACCTAGCCCCAGGGCAGGCTATCATCTCCAGTGACAAGAGGGAGGAAGAGGGCCCTCTCCTCCTCCTCCTCCTCCCCCTCTCCTCTCCCCCCCTGGTCTGGGCTTCACCGGGGATGTAAGGGGGATGAGAGAGGACATGATAGAGAGACGCACCGCGCCCAGGCCAGTCTCTCAGGTCCAACTCCATCTTTGATCACTGGCCACTGACCTCCATGTCTCAGAGACTGGGGGAAGAGGGGGAGAGGGGGGAGAGGTACAAGAACGAGTGCACATCCCTCCCTGTGGCCCTTGTTCTCCCCCCCTCCCCGCCACCCCCCCCCCCCCCCCAAAAAAAAGGGTTAATTGTATTTAACAATATGCACTCTAATACCCCCCCCCCCCCCCCCCCTGATTAGAATGAAGATCACATCTGCCGCCCTGCCCGGCCTCTCATTACTGGTGAATCTCATTAGAGCTCGACCCCATGGGAGAGACACCACCGCGTCAGTTTTAAACACACTTTCTCTCTCTCTCTCTCTCTCTCTCTCTCCCTTTTCCTGCCTCTCGCTCATTTTTCGCCTCCCGTTCTCTCCCCCCCCCCCCCCCCCCCCCACCCCGCGTCTACAGAAGCGGAAGTCCCCATCTAAGAGAATGACTGAGCTTCAGTCTTTTTTTTTTTCTCACAGCATGGAAATTGTTTTACACCGCCAATTAAAAAACATACACATTCTCCCCCTCAGTCAGTGACAATGTGGAATATAGTTGTTGCTCTAAAATGCAGAAATAGACTGAAATATGCCTGCCTGACACCCCTACCCCCCCTCTTGTTTGACTTGAAGTGTACACCCAACACACACACACACGTTCCAAAGTGTTTGGAAACGCAGTCGAGATTAGGAAAAGGAGAACGCTTACTTACAGGGTGGGTGAACTTCTGTTGCAGTATGGGTAAAAAAGTACGGTACATCCACAGTACATCTCCTTCTGAACTCGCTCAACTTCCCCTCATTAAGCCGCCGCCGCCGTACGAAAGCACTTTCAAACGTATACTCAAAACCTTTATTGTCTTTTTCTTTATTATAGTTTTTTTTAAAGAAATAAAAAGTTGCGTGGAATAATTCATTTACATATGCAATATTTTATATTCATATACAAAGTGAATATGAAAAATAAAAACAATAAGGGGGAAATCGGTGTCTGTTGGGAACAGGCGTCCCAGAAGTCCGAGCACAGGCACGTACGTGCGCTAGGCAAAGTCTCTCCCTCCCTCCTGAGGCCCCCAGGCCCCCTGTCCTCCAATCCCCCTGTCCCCCAGTCCTCCAGGACCCCTGTCCCCCAGTCCTAGAACAGTGGAGCATCACAGAATGTACAAGGCCCCTTCAGTATCCTCTTGATCCAGTCTGGATCTGCACAGAGGGGGGACAGGGGTGTGTGTATGTGTGTGTGTGTGGGGGGGGGGGGGGGTTAAAAAATAATAAAATACATTGAGTACATCAACAAATTACATTTAACTCATTCAGTGCTGTGGGTGAATAAAGTTGCCCAAATTAACAACATTCTAGGATACCAAGGGTGACTTTGGCTGCGTTCTTAAATTCGCTCCGAGAGCGCCGGAGCGCACACTGGGTGCACAAGTAATTTGATTGGATAAGAGGCGTTCCATGAGTGCTGATCAGATTTCCCTAGCGGACTTACGAACGCAGCCTTTATTCACCAGAGATGCATCAACTGTGATGCTTAATTTTGTAGCCAATCAGAGTGTTGTTGCTAGGTAGACAACACATAAAACACTTGGAACACTCTAGGTCAGCGGTCGGGAACCTATGGCTCGCGAGCCATATATGGCTCTTCCGGTGACGGCATATGGCTCCCAGACAATTGGGTTGAAAAGTTAAAAAAAAAAAAAAAAAATTGAAAAAAAAAAGTTCAGTTTGGAACTGATTTTAAAATACTTGTGATATTGCGTAATAATACTGTGTCATTTTAAAGTAAACAGAAATTAGTTTTGAAGTTAAATTTCACGGGACTCTTCACGGGACCCATGACCCGTGACCCGTGGGTCGGGTCGGGAACCAATGTCTCGCGAGAGTGTCAGAGGTCGTTGTAAAGGTGAATAAATAAAAAACAATTTGATCAGATAGTGAACTAGCTTATACGCTTCAACCCTTGTAACGAGAAAGATGGCAAAAAGAAAAAAAGACGATGATTACCGTGCATTCCAGGCTGCGTGGACAGAGGAATTTGCATTTGTGGAGATCGCAGGATCTGCGGTATGTCTAATATGCAATGATAAAATTGCATCGATGAAACGGTCAAATATAAAGCGGCACTTCGATACGCATCATGCTTCATTTGCATCGAAATATCCAGCGGGGGACAGCAGGAAAAAGGCATGCGAGGAGCTACAACGGAGAGTGCAGACGAGTCAACAGCAACTGCGTGGGTGGACCAAGCAAGGTGACGGGAATTCCGCTAGCTTTGCGGGTGCTTTGGCAATAGTCAGGAATGGAAAACCATTCACAGATGGCGAGTATGCCAAAACATTCATGCTTGATGTGGCCAATGAACTGTTTGATGACTTCCCAAATAAAGACAAGATAATCAAACGAATAAAAGACATGCCTCTGTCAGCAAGAACTGTTCACGATCGTAGCATCATGATGGCAAATCAAGTTGAGGAAACACAAATTAAGGACATAAACGCCGGGACATACTTTTCTCTCGCGTTAGATGAGTCAACAGATGTTAGCCATCTATCTCAGTTCAGTATATTTGCCAGGTATGCTGCAGGTGACACACTGCGTGAGGAAAGCTTGGCTGTTTTGCCAATGAAAGGGACAACCAGAGGAGAGGATTTATTCACGTCTTTCATGGAGTTTGCTAAAGAAAAAAAACTGCCGATGGATAAACTTATTTCTGTCTGTACTGATGGTGCACCCTGTATGTTGGGGAAGAACAAAGGATTTGTAGCGCTTCTCCGTGAACATGAAAAGAGAGCCATCCTAAGTTTTCATTGCATCCTGCACCAGGAGGCGCTTTGCTCTCAGACGTGTGGCCAGGAGCTAGGTGAGGTGATGTCGCTGGTCATTCGAGTGGTCAACTTCATTGTTGCCCGAGCTTTAAATGATCGCCAGTTTAAAGCTCTGTTAGAAGAAGTTGGGAATCATTATCCCAGTCTGCTTTTACACAGCAACGTGCGTTGGTTGTCAAGGGGAAAGGTGCTCAGCCGTTTTGCAGCTTGCCTGAGTGAAATCCGGACTTTTCTTCAAATGAAAGGCGTCAAGCATCCTGAGCTAGACAACACTGACTGGCTCCTGCAGTTTCACTATCTCGTGGACATAACAGGCCATCTGAACCAGCTCAATGTGAAAATGCAAGGTATTGGAAATACAATCTCATCCCTTCAACAAGCAGTGTTTGCATTTGAAAGCAAGCTGGAAGTCTTTCTCAGGGACATTGAAACAGGTCGTCTTCTGCACTTTGTAACACTGCAACAATTTAGAGATGCATGCTTAGCAAGTGACTCCACTCAACATCTGGATCTCCAGCAGCTAGCTGGCTTTACGTCCAATCTCCTGCAGTCATTCAAAGCACGTTTTGGAGAATTTCGTGCGCGCACTGGTCTTTTCAAGTTCATCACTCATCCACATGAGTGTGCAGTGGACAAAATCGACCTGACATGCATCCCTGGGGTCTCTATGGGAGACTTTGAGCTGGAAGTTGCTGACCTGAAGGCATCAGACATGTGGATGAGTAAGTTCAAGACACTTAATGGAGAGTTGGAAAGTCTTGCGCGACAGCGAGCAGAGCTGGCGAGGGAACACAAGTGGACAGAAATGAAAAAACTTCAACCTGAAGACCAGCTGATTCTGAAAACTTGGAACGAGCTTCCTGTGACATACCACACAATGCAGCGTGTTAGTATTGCCGTATTGACCATGTTTGGCTCTACATATGTATGTGAGCAGTCATTCTCGCATATGAGGAACATTAAGACCAACCTACGCTCACGTTTAACTGATGGAAGCCTCAACGCCTGCATGAAGCTCAACCTCACCACGTATGAACCAGACTACAAGGACAT
>NC_137689.1:74078355-74113355 GCF_963989245.1 Nansenia antarctica
TATATTTGACCTTTCAGCCTCCTTATCTGACCTAAAGGCCTCAAATAGAACCACCCCCAGAAATAACAACAATGACAAATGGTTCGACAACGAGTGTCAAAACCTCAGAAAGGAACTAAGGAACCTATCAAACCAGAAACATAGAGACCCAGACAACCAGAGCACACGTCTTCACTATGGTGAAACATTACAACTGTATAAAAATACATTAAAGAAAAAAAGGAACCATCATGTTAGAAACCAGCTACACTCTATAGAGGAATCCATAAAAACAAACAAATTCTGGGAAAAATGGAACACTCTAAATAAACAAAAACATGAGGATCTACCCATCCAAAATGGAGATATATGGGTAAATCACTTCTCCAATCTCTTTGGTCCAATAGAGAAAAATAAACAGCAAAGACACATACAAGATAAACTACAAAGTTTAGAGTCAGCCATAAAAGACTACCAGAACCCGCTAGACTCTCCAATTACACTAAAGGAAGTACAGGACAAATAAATTCACTGGAAACTAAGAAGGCCTGTGGTGTCGATGGCATCCTAAATGAAATGCTAAAATTCACAGACGTCAAATTCCAATTGGCTATATTAAAACTCTTTAACATTGTCCTTAGCTCTGGGATCTTCCCCAATATTTGGAACCAAGGATTGATAACGCCGCTCCACAAAAGTGGAGATAAATCTGATCCAAATAACTACCGTGGGATCTGTGTCAACAGCAACCTTGGGAAAATCCTCTGTATGATCATCAACCACAGACTCCTACATTACCTCACTGTAAACAATGTCCTAAGCAAATCCCAAATTGGTTTTTTACCAAAGTATCGTACAACAGACCATATATTCACCCTCAGCACCCTAATTGACAACCAAATAAACAAAAACAAAAGCAAACTATTCGCCTGCTTCGTAGATTTCAAAAAAGCCTTTGATTCAATTTGGCACAAAGGTCTGCTATTCACACTGTTGGAAAATGGTGTTGGAGGAAAAACCTACGACATCATAAAGGTCAATGTACACTAACAACAAGTGTGCTGTTAAGATTGGCAAAAACCACACAGACTTCTTTTCCCAAAGCCGGGGGGTTAGACAGGGATGCAGCTTGAGTCCAACCCTCTTCAACATCTATATCAACAGTTTGGCAAAAACATTAGAGCAGTCTGCAGCACCTGGTATCCCCCTAGTAGACACAGAAGTCAAATGTCTACTGTTTGCTGATGACCTGGTGCTGCTGTCCCCAACCAAAGAAGGGCTACAACAGCACCTCGACCTTCTATACCAATTATCCCAGACCTGGGCCTTGACAGTGAATCTCACTAAGACGAAAATTATGATTTTCCAAAAAAGATCCAGCCTCCAGCACCACAAATTCAAATTCTTCCTAGATACAATTGCCCTAGAACATACAAAGAATTATACCTACCACGGCCTAAACATCAGCACCACAGGTAGCTTCAACAAAGCTGTGAACGACCTGAGAGATAAGGCAAGGAGGGCTTTTTACGCCATCAAAAGGAACATCAAGTTAGACATCCCCAGTGTTTCCTCTACATGCATTTCATCGTGGCGGGCCGCCACGATGGAATTTCCTCCGCCACCATTCAGATTTCTCAACAAAAAAAACAAAAAAAATTTAGGCCGCTTTTCAGACCTTCACAGCGCTAGACACACCCACAAGCGCGAAGCAACGCGCTTGCAAAATTGTTTTGTGATTGGTCGAATACATCTAGGCTGCGTCTAGTCTACAAACTACGATCCTCCACTCCTATCACCGTGGACACAGCAAGGAGCGAATTCCCGGGTAGAAATATTTCCTCTCCCCGCTGTCAGCGGTAAGCGGTACTTTCCTCCAGCAGCGGTAAATGAGGCACCCTTTGCGGCTTAATAACTTTGGTTCTCCGGGGGTTACGGTAAAAATTCCAATGTGTCCGGAAAGAGGACAAGCCATGGAATCTAAAAGTTTTTGAATGGAGTCGATCCTCCATTCCTATCACCGTGGACACAGCAAGGAGCGAATTCCCGGGTAGAAATATTTCCTCTCCCCGCTGTCAGCGGTAAGCGGTACTTTCCTCCAGCAGCGGTAAATGAGGCACCCTTTGCGGCTTAATAACTTTGGTTCTCCGGGGGTTACGGTAAAAATTCCAACGTGTCCGGAAAGAGTCGTGGGAGACGATTTTTTTATTGACAACGGAATTACATGCTGGAAAAACATGCAGACACAGACAATAAGAGACACACGGGAGAAGTACAGGAAAACATTTTATTTTTTTGGGCCATCCTCGAGTTTTGGCTGAAATTACGTCGTTGTTTCATGCGCGTGCACGCGAAAAAATCGTGCGCTACCCGCCACCATTGTAAAAATTCCTGGAGGAAACACTGATCCCTATTCAAATCTGGCTCAAATTATTGGACTCCGTTATAGAACCCATTTCCCTCTATGGTTGCGAGGTCTGGGGTCCACCTGCCAACCAAGATTTTGCAAAATGGGACAAACACCAAATTGAGACTCTGCATGCAGAGTTCTGCAAATCCATTCTTCGTATCCAACGCAAAACACCAAATAACGCATGCAGAGCAGAATTAGGACGATACCCACTAATTATAAAAATTCAAAAGAGACTGGCGTTTAAATTTTACAACCACCTAAAAGAAAGTCACCCTGACACGCTCCACAACAAAGCCCTTACCCACAGAGAGACTCTAGGGAGATGCCCCCTCAGCCAGCTAGTTCTGGGACTCTCACAGTCACAAGCAGAGCCTGCTATTAGACTAACACCAAATTATAAGAAAACAAAAAGAAAACTACCTGACACATTGGCAAGAATCAACCAAAAACCAGAGCAAATTGGAATGCTATTTGGCCCTAAACAGAAAATACACAGTGGCAGAATACCTGAGTACTGTGACAGACCCAAAGCTAAGGAAATCTTTGACTATGTACAGACTCAGTGAACACAACCTGGCCATCGAGAAAGGCCGCCACAGGCAGACCTGGCTCCCGAGACCAGACAGACTGTGCACCCACTGCACACAAAACCAGGTGGAAACAGAGCTGCACTTCTTAACTACCTGCCAGCTGTACAAGGACATCAGGGACACATACTTCCCACTGATCACCAACATCCAGGGAGACTTTGAGGACTTGACCAATGTCGAAAGGCTACCATATCTGCTGGGTGAGGTACAGCAATGTGGAAACACAGCAGCAAGATTTGTTAGCTGCTGTGATAGAAAAAGGCAATCAAATGGGCTAAAACCACCATAAGAATTGAAATAAGTTTTATTTCATTTATTTATTCTAGTATGTAATCTATTTGTAATCTATTTATTTGTAATCTAGTATGTAATCTATTTATTTATTCTAGTATGTACATTACATTCTTTTTGTTTTTGTTTTTTATCTTCACACTTCACATGCTTTGGCAATGTAAATGTATGTTTCCCATGCCAATAAAGCCCTTTGAAATTTAAAATTGAATTGAGAGGGAGACAGAGAGAGAGAGAGAGAGAGAGAGAGAGAGAGAGAGAGAGAGAGACAGAGAGAGACAGACAGAGAGAGAGAGACAGAGAGAGAGAGACAAAGAGAGAGAGAAAGACAGAGAGAGAGAGACAAAGAGAGAGAGAAAGGGAGAGAGATACAAAGAGAGACAAAGAGACAGAGAGACAGAGACAGAGAGAGAGAGACACAGAGAGAGAGAGAGAGAGACAGAGAGAGAGAGAGACAGAGAGAGACAGAGAGAGAGATAGAGAGAGAGAGACAGAGAGAGAGAGACAAAGAGAGAGAGAGACAGAGAGAGAGAGGGAGACAAAGAGAGACAGAGAGAGAAAGACAGAGAGAGAGAGGGAGACAAAGAGAGACAGAGAGAGAAAGACAGAGAGAGAGAGGGAGACAAAGAGAGACAGAGAGAGAGAAGGAGAGAGACAAAGAGAGAGAGAGAGAGAGACAAAGAGAGACAGAGAGAGAGAGGGAACACACCTGAGCCACATGTGTCCGTTGGAGCACGACGCCTGTCTGCGGTCGGTGAAGGGCAGCACCTCCTTACACAGGCTGCAGTACTCTGGGAAGGTCTGCTTGTTCATCTTCTTCTGGATGTGACCAATCAGCACCTGAGGGGAGGGGCCAGACAGACAGAGAGGTGAGGGGACAGACAGAGAGGTGAGGAGACAGACAGAGAGACAGAGAGGTGAGGAGACAGACAGAGAGACAGAGAGGTGAGGACAGACACAGGGACAGAGAGGTGAGGACAGACACAGGGACAGAGAGGTGAGGGGACAGACAGAGACACAGAGAGGTGAGGGGACAGACAGAGACACAGAGAGGTGAGGAGACAGACACAGAGACAGAGAGGTGAGGAGACAGACAGAGAGACAGAGAGGTGAGGAGACAGACAGAGAGACAGAGAGGTGAGGAGACAGACAGAGAGACAGAGAGGTGAGGAGACAGACAGAGAGACAGAGAGGTGAGGAGACAGACAGAGAGACAGAGAGGTGAGGGGACGGGGACAGAGAGGTGAGGGGACAGACAGAGACACAGAGAGGTGAGGGGACAGACACAGACGCAGAGAGGTGAGGAGACAGACAGAGAGGTGAGGAGACAGACACAGAGACAGAGAGGTGAGGAGACAGACACAGAGACAGAGAGGTGAGGAGACAGACAGAGAGGTGAGGAGACAGACAGAGAGACAGAGAGGTGAGGAGACAGACAGAGAGACAGAGAGGTGAGGAGACAGACAGACACAGAGAGGTGAGGAGACAGACAGAGACAGAGAGGTGAGGAGACAGACAGAGAGGTGAGGGGACAGACACAGAGACAGAGAGGTGAGGACAGACACAGGGACAGAGAGGTGAGGAGACAGACAGAGGGACAGAGAGGTGAGGAGACAGTCAGACACAGACACAGAGAGGTGAGGAGACAGACAGAGAGACAGAGAGGTGAGGAGACAGACAGAGAGACAGAGAGGTGAGGGGACAGACAGAGAGACAGAGAGGTGAGGAGACAGACACAGAGACAGAGAGGTGAGGAGACAGACAGAGAGACAGAGAGGTGAGGAGACAGACACAGAGACAGAGAGGTGAGGAGACAGACACAGAGACAGAGAGGTGAGGAGACAGACAGAGAGACAGAGAGGTGAGGAGACAGACACAGAGAGGTGAGAGGACAGACACAGAGACAGAGAGGTGAGGAGACAGACAGAGAGACAGAGAGGTGAGGGGACAGACAGAGAGACAGAGAGGTGAGGAGACAGACAGACACAGGGACAGAGAGGTGAAGGAGGCTGTTTGAAGGGTCATATTGATCAGGGATATTGATCAGGGATGGGCAGTTTCAGTTACTTTTGCCTGAATCTATCTTACGTTTTTAAAATAAAAACTGCTGCTATAACATTTTATCGAGTGGATAAACAGAGAGGAAAGATGGTGTGTGCGTTTCAGCAAACCATCTGTAGAATATGGTAGTTAATATGGTAGTTAATATTTAGTGAGTCTAGTTAACTAATCGAATCAGAAGCACAACCAACTTTAGAGGCAAGAACAGCAACGGTGTGTGTGTGTGTGTGTGTGTGTGTGTGTGTGTGTGTGTGTGACCGAGAGCAGAGGATCAGAAAAAAACAGCAGAGGTGAGAAAAAGGTCTATACAAAACAATTACATCTATACAAAACAACTAAAATTATTAAATAAATCAAACACTTTGCTTGAAGATCGAGTTTTAACGCCTGTTCCACTCAGGCCCATCCCTAATATTGACTGGTTGATTATATTGAATCAGCACAGACTAAATCATGGTTCTCGAATAAGACAGCTACAATTATAATAAAGCACATCATAATGCACAATTAACATCCTATCGAAACAATTATTTTGTTTTTCAGACGTCTAATACACTGTCTAGTAAACCCTCAAGATCGAGTTTATTGACATTTCCTCAACATCTCGGCGTCTGACCTTGGCAGCCCTGTCCTCGCAGGTGGGGTCGCTGGTGAGGAAGTCGCACATGCCCTTGGAAGGGATGCTGGTGTTCTCCGCCACCCAGGTGTGCAGGTACACCTCTCCCAGCACCCTCTTCATGCTCTCCCTGGTCAGGTGAGCCTCCACCTCCTCGATCCACCCAGTCACCTCTCTCATCTGCCCCTCCAACGCCACGCTCTCCGGGGGGGGGCACGGCGGCTTGGGAGGGGCGGCAGCGGCGGCGGCGGCTCCCTCCCCGGCTTCTCCTCCTCCTCCTCCTCCCCCTCCCTCATCTCCCTCCCCCTCCCCGTCTTCCACAAACACCTTGGGGTCCTTGAGCCTGGGCTTCCAGCGGGCCTCCACTGGGGCCTTCTGCAGCGACTGGTAGAGCACCCTGACCAGGAACAGCTTGAACCTCCAGAGGTAGGCGGTTCCCCCGGCGCCGCGGATCCGCCCGTCCAGCTCTTCCCGCAGCGGCGGCGGGATGCGCTTGTCCCGGAGCACCCTCCAGCGCACCAGGTCCAGCAGGTCGGCCTGCTTGAAGAGGTTCTGGACCGTCGACTCCTGCAGCTCCGCGGCGGCCTCCTCGGGCGTCTTCAGGGTCACAAAGTGCACCTGGAAGGTCCTCTGGACCGGGTGCAAGGCCTTGACCATGCCCTCGGCGCTGACCAGCGACAGGTACGCCCCATTGGGGCTGACGGCGATCCCGTGCATCCGCCGGCCCGACAGCCCGTCGGGGAGGACGATCTCCTCCTTGCCGAAGGTCAGGGCCGAGTCGGTGAAGACGGGCGTGAGCTTCTTGACGGTCCCGTCCAGGGAGCAGGTGTAGATGGACCCGGCGCCGCCCAGGCGGCCCGCCGCCATGGAGACAATGGGCGCCGAGTGGAGGCCCGTGACGTGGGAGTTGTGGACGTTCAGGCCCGCCTTGGAGATGACCAGCAGGCACCAGAAGACGTAGCAGCCGCGCGCCGCCACCACCAGGCTGCAGTTGCACTTCTGGACCGGGTGGAAAAGAGTCACGCACTTGATGTTGTGCACCGGCACCTGGTCCGACTCCTGCCACAGCACCACGGGCTGCCGCAGGGTGAAGTAGCCCTTGACCGCCTTCAGGTTGACGGGCAGGATCTTGACGGGCCCCACCGTGCTCCCCACGATCAGGCCGCTCATCTTGCGCCCGCCGTGCTCGTACTCCCACCAGGCCAGCACGCTGGGCTGGGCCACGCCGGACGGGATCGTGTTACAGGACAGCACCGAGTCCCGGTCCAGGAAGGGCAGGCGGAACTGCCACACCACCAGGTCGCCGTTCTCCATCAGCACCGCCAGCAGGACCGTGTCCACGTCCTTGCACTCGTTGGTGTTGCTCTGCACGTGCTGCGTGGTGCACACGCTCGACCACTCCATGCGCACCGCCGTCTGCATGTGGAAGCGCCGGCGCAGCTCGTCCAGGTCCTGGAGGTTGGCCTTGGGGGGCTCCGCTTTGGTGTTGGCGCCCCCCCCCTGCAGGGAGTAGCCCCGGCTCTCCAGGCTGTCCCCGTAGAGCTGCGTGAGGTCCGCCAGCTCCGTCCATTGGAGGCGCTTCTGGCTGCTGTGGACGCAGAGCCGGTGGTCCAGGGTGAGGGAGGCCAGGAGGCAGCGGCCGTTCACGTCGCACCCCGGGGGGGACCAGCTGCAGTACTTGATGCCCTTGTGGGACCCGCTGGCAGGGTTGATGGTGTGGTCCAGCATGAAGGACTGGACCACCGCCGGGTTAGCGGAGCAGGCGAACTTCTCCTTGGCCTTCAGAAGCTCCTTGGCCGGACCCACCTGAGCACAAAAAGAGATGAAAAAAAAGTAGTTTCATCGGATCATCATGCTCCTGAAGGAAACATAAACATTGGGGATGGCAGGTAGCCTAGAGGTTAGAGAGGCAGGTAGCCTAGAGGTTAGCGAGGCAGGTAGTGTCTAGAGGTTAGAGAGGCAGGTAGCCTAGAGGTTAGAGAGGCAGGTAGCCTAGAGGTTAGAGAGGCAGGTAGTCTAGAGGTTAGAGAGGCAGGTAGCCTAGAGATTAGAGAGGCAGGTAGTCTAGAGGTCAGAGAGGCAGGTAGTCTAGAGGTTAGAGAGGCAGGTAGTCTAGAGGTTAGAGAGGCAGGTAGTCTAGAGGTTAGAGAGGCAGGTAGCCTAGAGCAGAGGTTCCCAAAGTGGGTGCCGCGGCACCCTGGGGTGCCGCGGCACCTGTCCGGGGGTGCCACCAAATCTGCTCGTAAAAAAAAAAAAAAAAAAGTATAATATAAATTATTCTTTTTTTAAATAAAGTATAATATAAAATTATAATAATAATACATTAATAAACGTTTGTTTATTACATGTGCAATGGAGTTCATAAGCAAATAAAAGATATATTTCTCAGATTTGAAAGATATTAATTTACTAACTAGGCCTACTAGTTACTAACTAACTACTCCTCACTGAAGTCTTGGACCAAGGTGAAAATGGTTAATTATGTAAAATCATGCCCGCTGAAGTCACGGCTGTTCAGCACATTGTGCAATGAGATGGGGTCCGAGCATGAGGGGCTCTTATTACACACAGAGGTCCGCTGGCTGTCGCGGGGCAAGGTGTTATCCCGTGTCTATATGAGCTCCGAGATGAACTGATAACTTTTGTCAGTGAGCACGACTTGCCATACAAAGAACAATTGGAAGATGAATCGTGGTGGATTAAGCTTGCTTATCTGGCAGATATTTTCAGCCACCTTAATGACCTCAACATAAAAATGCAAGGGAAGGCTGAGAATATCCTGACAGCGACAGACAAACTGAACGGATTCCGATCCAAATTGAGACGGTGGCAAGACGGGGTGGCCAAGAAAAACATTGAAATGTTTACGTTGACGGCCAATGACGCAGCACACAAGTCAGCGTCTTTCTTGAATCTGATCGCTGCGCACCTACGTATGCTGGAGGAGAGATTTGAGTCCTATTTCCCTCCAATGAACGAAGACTTCGACTGGCTCCGGGATCCGTTCAACCCCCTCTCATCAGCATCAGCCGCTAGTTTGAGCAGCAAAGCTCAAGATGAACTGGCAGAGCTCATTATGGACCGCACACTGAAGCTCAAACATGGTGAGCTAGGTTTGGATAGGTTTTGACTAGGGCTGGGTTCAAAAAATCGATTTCCCGATTCTGAATCGATCTTCATTAAAATGAGCGATTATCGATTCATAAATCCCGAGACCGATCTTTTTTTTTTTTTTTTTTTTTTTTTTTGCTTGCAGCTTCAACCCGCAACGAGATCTCGTGGCCAGATCTCGCGCTACAAGAATTTATCATATCTCACGCAAAGTGAGGTCTCAACACTAAAATCTAAAAACATGGCGATGGCAGGGACACTCAAGTCACCACCAGGCTTAAAGTCAGATGTCTGGGTGCATTTTGGATTTAAAAAATGTGACGTTAGAGATGAGCTGGACAAAAGCAAAGTCATATGTAAATAAAAAGTACATTCATGTAACTGCTTTGGAGTCAATTCATTGATATGTTTAACAATGCTACATGTTATAGGGTTCCTTGAACCATTTATAGCATTAGTTCGGAGAATCTCTTTCATATTCAAGCAAAAAATGTATATTGTAACTAGATCGAATCGGAATCTAATCGAATCGTGAATCGAATCGAATTGGGAGCTGTGAATTGGAATCGAATCGTTTTGGGAAATCAGTGGCGATACCCAGCCCTAGTTTTGACTGCTTGTGGGACATGAATATCCATCTCTCTCAGAGAGCGCCATCAAGGTGCTTTTACCCTTCCCAACCTCCTACTTGTGCGAGCTGGCTTTTTCTTCTCTAGCATACGTCAAGAACAAGACACGCACGCGTCTGTCAGTGGAACAGGATCTGCGTGTCGCGCTGTCCACTATCTCTCCCCGCATAAAGAGACTCTCTCTGCTCCCAAAAGCAGGCGCATGTGTCCCACTAATGCGCACAACATATTTCTTTGTTTTGTATTTCTCTCAATTTTTACAATTCCGTCATGATTATTATTGTTAAATTATTATAGTTGTGAGTTACCCGTTTGGTTCAGATGTGAAATAATAATCTCAGAATGAGCATTGAAATGAGAATTACATTTTAAGGCATTATTTTAAGCCCCAAAAAAAAGCATTGTTCCATTGATTGATTATACAGGCCTTTGATATTTTATTTGTGTGAAGAATTCCCTCTGAGTCTCCTCCCATATTGTACAATCCTTGAGGGCCACAATTTTATTTAATTTAGCGATAGTTTGACTGACCTATGCATTCTTGCCCATCCATTACAGTTCATTTATTACTTTTATTATCTTGTTAAAATTCATTGGGGCAATACTTATGTATTATATATAAACACACATTTTCAAACCAATTCATCGTGTATTGTTTTTAGTTTAAGCTCCGAGGCATTTTTTAAATCTTCGTAGAGTTGGGGTGCCTTGGAGAAGGGGGAAAGCTTCAGGGGTGCCTTGGTTAAAAAAAGTTTGGGAACCTCTGGCCTAGAGGTTAGAGAGGCAGGTAGTCTAGAGGTTAGAGAGGCAGGTAGTCTAGAGGTTAGAGAGGCAGGTAGCCTAGAGGTTAGAGAGGCAGGTAGCCTAGAGGTTAGAGAGGTTAGAGAGGCAGGTCGTCTAGAGGTTAGGGAGGCAGGTAGTCTAGAGGTTAGAGAGGCAGGTAGCCTAGAGGTTAGAGAGACAGGTAGCCTAGAGGTTAGAGAGGCAGGTAGTCTAGAGGTTAGAGAGGCAGGTAGCCTAGAGGTTAGAGAGGCCGGCTAGCAATCTGAAGGTTTGCTAGCTGGTTCGATCCCCCGCCTCAGGAGGGAGCCGGATGTGAGCTGGTGACTGGCATCATATCTAAGGCACCTACTACTGCCGGTGTGCCCGTGAGCAAGGCACTTAACTCCTAATTGCTCCAGGGGCGCTGACTATGGCTGACCCTGTGCCTAGAGCAAAAAATACATTTTGTTATAGCCTACTCTGTGCAATGACAATAAGGTTGAATCTAATCTAATAAGCAATTATCAAATATGAGGGGAAAAAAGACTACAATATTGGGTTACAATGAATATGTTAATTCATTTATAATTATGATATTAAAATGCTAAAGTACATATCAGGCACTTTTCACAAGAGAAGACCAAACCAATGAGATGAGATGACCATCTCTTTTATCAAACCTTTTCACTTCCGAACAAGCTGCATCAAGCTTGCAAACGAAAATGTTGAGCCAATCGATTGCATTATATATATTTACATTAGGCTACATTTTTGGCATTTAGCAGACGGCTTGGGGGGGGGGGCCCGCCTTTATCCAAAGCGACTTACAACAAATAAATTTGTCTAAGTAAGTGAATCATATATCCATCAGTCATCATAAGAAAAAGTAATCTATGTTAGGACCAAAGATTTACAAATGATTGACAGAGCATTTTGAAGAATAAACAAATGTCTAGCTTGCTGACATGTTTTGCTGCAGCTACATTCATCTGGATGAACTCAACTGGCTCCATAGCCAACGTTTAGATTAGATTAGATTAGATTAGATTAAACTTGAATGTCATTGCAGAGTACCAGACAACAAAATGCAGTTTAGCATCTAACCAGAAGTGCAAATAATGATAAAACATTATATACATTTACATTTACATTTTTGGCATTTAGCAGACGCCTTATTCCAAAGCGACTTACAATCAATACATTTGAATACTAAGCATGTGAATCAGCAGTCCACTATTCGTTGCAGGAAGAGTACTCTAGCTCGGGCCCGGGGCCACTGATAGAAGGAAAAACCTTCTCCCTATTATCGCCTTCTACTAAAACTTTTTTTTTTTTTTTAATTTACTGGAGAAACTGAGAAACAGTACAAGGGGGGCAGTAGAAGTTCTTAGGGACACAGTAGAGGGGAAAGCGGGTGTCTTAAGGAGACGTAGTGGTGACGGTCAGAAGATGTCTCAGGAGGAGCAGTTAAGATGTAACCTGAAGAGATGGGTCTTCAGTCTACGACGGAAGATGGGTAGTGACTCTGCCGTGTCTATACAAACATGACAGTGATAGTGATAGAGTACTGTACAGTACAGTATGGCAGGTACGGTAGTTAGTGGTATATACAGTTCAGCTATGTACAGTATGGTATGTACAGATGTATAAATCATGGCTATATCAAAAGTATATAGTATATATCAAAGGTACAGTACCAGTCAAAAGTTTGGAAGTTTGGATTCAATTGAATGGGAAAGTGTGTCCAAACTTTTGACTGGTACTGTATGTGCAATGTGCAAAATATGGTATAGTGTGCAAAGATAGTATTTATAAACAGCAGTAGTAGTGCAAAGGGTAATTGAGTGTTCACAGTGACCTGGGGTGTGTGTGTGCAAACAGCAGTAGTGCAAAGACTAAATTGGAGTGACCACATTGCTACCCATGTCGTGAGCTTAGAACTATAAGGTTCTATCTCCGTTTAGGGTAGTTCAGAGATATTGAGCGTCAAAGTTTTTTACATTCCATTATGTTTTGTGAGATGGAACCTTTGTATTTTATGAATTACTAACTCAAAAATGTCAACATTTTAAAAATAACACCACACAGGCATTAATAAACCCCTAATGGATCAGATTATGTAAAAAAAACTCAATTTTTACAAAAATGGAGATAGAACCTTATAATTCTAACGTCACGATGTGTCAGTTGAGCTGAACTGTAAACAACAACAACAACAACAACAACAACAACAACGCGTCCCACGTGTGCCATGCGTGCAGCGCGTGACGTGACCTGTCACTCCAGCTCCTGCAGAGACGCATGCCATTCCCCCCACCTCACCCACCTTGAGCTCGGTGACTCTCTCCGACACGGGGATGGAGGTGCGGTTCAGCACCAGGTCCTGACAGCTGCTGTGCACGTCGCACACCACCTCCATCAGGGAGATGCCGCTGGCCGTGGACACCGAGAGCCGGTGGTCCTGCGACCAGGTCAGCGGCTCCAGCCCGGTGACCGGGAACAGGAGCTTCACCACGGGCTCCCTCTTGACGAACCTCCCGAGAGGAAGTGCACCGGAGGAGGAGGAGGAGGAAGGATCACCGTCATCCGGTTGTTCGGGTTCGGGTTGGAGCCCCGGTTCTGGTTCTGCTGCTGTCCCGGTGGCCGGGGGAGGATGTGCGCTGCTGGACGCCGCCATGCTTCTGTCTCTGCACAGGAAGTGACGATGGAGGAGGAGGGCGGGACTTCCTCATAAACACACAGGCGCACCTCCTCATCATAGATATATGGAGCTATTTTAGTGCCAGCAGAAATTGAATTGTATTTGACAGATTGAATTGAATATGAGCACAAACTGAATTGTATTTGACAGATTGAATTGAATTTGACAGATTGAATTGAATCCGAGCACAAACTGAATTGTATTCGACAGATTGAATTGTATTCAATTCAGTTTTCATTAGTTTCATTCAGTTTTCAAATTCAGTTTCTCTAAATACAATTCGTTTTTTCTCTAAATACAATTCAGTTCTCTAAATACAATTCAGTTTTACTCCAAATACAATTCAGTTTTACTCCAAATACAATTCAGTTTTACTCCAAATACTACATCCTTGCAGTGCACCTTCTCTCTGGGAGGTAGTAGGCCTATATGAGTGGATCTGCAAAGCATGTGTTCATCTGTGAAGCATCCATGGTTATTAACAGTATTCGGTATAAGCCATTAGTAAGATACGCATCAACCAGGTGAGAAATAATGTCAATGTCAGTCACATCTGTTGGGAATGTGCATTACAAATGTTTTCATATGGAAAATCTATTATATTACACTTACAGCCATTCTATTCTACGAAGCCCCTCCTAGCGTCCTCACCAGGTGCAGTGGGACAGGTGAGTCACGCTGGCACCGTGTAGCAGGCATGTTAACGAGGGTTAATTGTTTATTGTTTCTAAAGGAAAGTAAGATTATGTGTGTTAATTAATAATGATGCATTTAAACTCATTTTCACTGCGGCGTTCACCCTATAGCCTCAAACATATTATCCAATTGTCCCACAAACGATTTCAACCTCAGACCTTGGTTCATTTACCGTGTGATAGTGAGTTCATTTACCGTGTGATAGTGAGTTCATTTACCGTGTGATAGTGAGTTCATTTACCGTGTGATAGTGAGTTCATTTACCTTGTGATAGTGAGTTCATTTACCGTGTGATAGTGAGTTCATTTACTGTGTGATAGTGAGTTCATTTACTGTGTGATAGTGAATTCATTTACCGTGTGATAGTGAGTTCATTTACCGTGTGATAGTGAGTTCATTTACCGTGTGATAGTGAGTTCATTTACCGAAATTGCCAAATCCGCCCCAAATCCAAGATGGCAGCATGCCTATTGTCTCTGTACAATGTTTGTTAGTAATTAATAGTTTTTAGTGGATTTTAGAACTTTTAGCACCCCTTTATAGTAACTACGAGTTTTTATTTGGTGTAGTAATAGTTTTTTACATTTTAAAACGGGAAGAAGCGTATTCCGACGAGAAACTACGCGATCACAGACATGAGCGGTCGTAACTCTCAACGCGCCTCCTGCTGCAACAATGCAACAGCAAGGATTATTCCACACTTTCTCCTGTTCCTTCTATGGATTACGGATTTATACATTAAATCACCACAGAACTTACATCTTATGGAGAAGGAGACAAACTTTATTGGAAAAAATGAGACCCATAGCGACTTTTATCTCCACGCCACAATGAAGTATATAAACTTCGGAACGGCAGCAATTCACACAACATTGACTGCTGACATGACGCGGAAGAACAAGCCCCCGGCAGGTAGAATGGACCGAAGGACCATGATCTGGCTCTATCTACTTCTCTCGGGAGACATTCAGCTGAATCCCGGACCAGTCTCAACCAGGCAGGCTACACTTTTTTGCCGTTCCCAGGCAAATGGTACTAGCGAAGCCATTGACGGCATTGTCGACAAACCGGTCAAACCGGTCCAACCGGCATCTGCAGCGGACTTCCTGGATTCAGACGAGGCTAACAAAACAATGGGTAGCTATGCTAATAACATTAACCCCCCACCTAACTTCCACCAGCTATCAAGGGAACACAGAGGCCTCCCACCCCCGGCAACGACCCCCCCCCTCCCCCCTCCCTCCCCCACCCGACGACGACCCCCCCCCGCCCCTTCTCCACCCGGAGACTCTCTAACGAAACCGCTGAACAATGGGCGACCCCCCCCATCCCCCAATCCTCAACGTGAAGATGACCAGAATGGTGGTGACTATTTCCAAGTCAAGGACATGAACTCTCTATTTGGACACAGCAGTAAGGGCCTGCATATTGTTCACCTTAATGTGAACAGTCTTGTGCCTAAACTGGACCAAATCAGAGAAATGTTCCATGACAGCAAGGTTCACATTTTGAGCTTCTCTGAGACCAAGTTTGATGAATCAATAAAAGACCCAGAGATTGAAATAGTTAACTACACAGTCATCAGAAACGACAGGAACAGGTATGGGGGTGGTGTCTGCATGTACATTCACAACGATATTATCTTTAACACCCGGTGTGACCTGAATCGTGACAAATTAGAATCTGTTTGGGTTGAAATCATCTTTAACAAAGCAAAACCGGTGCTGGTTGGTACTATCTACAGACCTCCCGATCAGAATGATTTCTATGATATTCTTGAGGGGTGCTTGGATGACGCTGACTGTGTGGAAAAGATTCTTATTGGGGATTTGAACACGGACATGCTCAGAAATGAAGCATCCGTTTTCAAATCCTTCACTAGGTTTTCTGAATTGCACGGTCTCCGTCAACAAATTACCAAACCCACTAGGGTGTGTATTTCTACTCAAACCACCATAGATCTCATTCTAACATCGGATGAGTCCAAAATCTCCAAGAGTGGGGTTATTGTATGTGGGCTAAGTGATCATTACATGATCTTTTGCACTCGTAAAAAACATAAACCCAAGGCTGGCGGTCATAAAACTGTAACCACTAGATCCCTTAAATCCTATTCTAGTGAGACCTTAAACCATAAACTGGAGAAACAAGACTGGTTAGATGAACTAAAATGCACACAGGTTGAAGAGGCATGGCTAGGTTTCAAAACCAAATTCCTAAATATTATTGACAGTATAGCCCCCATGGGAACCACCAGGGTTAAAGCCCGATCGGAACCATGGATGAATTCGGACATTCTAAATGCTATGAAAGTCAGAGACCTAAAATGCTCTGAAGTTCAAAAATGCAAATCAAAATTAGTGAAACACTTAAACGAAGATCACAAAACCCACTTTGAGAAAATTAAAAAACAATGCAACAAACTATGCAATCAGGTAATTACCATGACCAAATCTGCTAAGAAAGAATACCTCGATAACAAAATCGAAGAAAACTTAAACAAACCACGTGACCTTTGGAAGCTACTTAATAGCCAACTAGGTTGCAGTCAAAAACTCAAAACCAGGTCTACAAACATCAGCATAAAATCTGGAGATTCTCTCCTTACAGACAAGCTGGATGTGGCTAAGTGCTTAAACACTTTCTTTACAACCATAGCCACTAAATTAGTTAACAATCTACCACCCCACTCAGGGCGTTATGGTGTAGAGCACATCCGTGCGTTCTACAATAAACTGGGTGTACGCAAAGATGATTTTAAACTCTCCATGGTGTCAAACGATGAGGTGTTTAAAAAGCTGGGCGCTCTACACTCAGAAAAGGCCACGGGCCATGACAATATTCCAGCCAGATTTCTAAAAGACTCAGCTGCCTCCATTACCCCAATCATCACCCACATAATAAACCTCTCCATCAAACAGGGACACGTCCCCCTTGACTTTAAAATAGCAAGGGTAACCCCACTGTATAAAAAAGGAAGCAAATTAGACCCAGGCAACTACCGACCTGTTTCTATTCTTAATTCCATCTCGAAACTTATGGAAAAAATAGTTTATGAACAGGTTGATAGGTACCTTACCGAAAAAAATCTGATGTATGAATTTCAATCAGGATTCAGAACATCCCATTCCACTGACACATGCCTTCTCTATTTGAACGACCACATCAACCATGAGGTGGACTCGGGCAAGTACTGCGGCATGGTCATGCTGGACCTCCAGAAGGCCTTCGACACAGTAGATCACCACATATTGTTAGATAAACTGAAAGCAATTGGGTTCGATAGAACATCGGTGGGCTGGATGCAATCCTACTTAGAGGGGAGGGAACAGGTGGTTAGTGTGAACGGAACACTGTCCCCCCCCCTCCCAGTGACCTGCGGCGTTCCACAAGGAAGCATATTGGGACCTTTACTGTTCCTAATATATGTGAATGACATGTCATCAGCATGTGATTGCAATTTGTTCCTGTTCGCGGATGACTCGGCTCTGCTGGTCTCTGACAGGGACATATTGCAGGTGGAAAAAGCGCTAAGCACTGAACTGAGTAGAATCTGCATCTGGCTAGCTGACAATAAACTATCAATACACCTAGGTAAAACTGAAACCATCCTATACGGATCCCCATCTAAACTCAGAAAGGCTGAAAATTTTAAAATAAAAGTGGGTAGCATTAATATCACAAGAAAAGAGGATATTACATACCTGGGCTCCATCTTAGAGGCAAATCTTTCCGGAGATAAAATAGCAGCAAAAGTAATCAAAAAAGTGAAGCATAGAACTAGATTATTGTACAGGATATCCTCACTTGTCAGTAAAAACACACTGAGGACCCTATCAGGAGCTCTCATTCAATGTCACTTCGACTATGCCGTAACATCATGGTACTATAGAACCACAAAGGCCCATAAAACAAGACTCCAGACAGCCCAAAATAAACTGGTTAGGCTTCTGCTAGGCCTCAACCCTAGGACACATCTAACCGCTGCTCATTTTTTGAGCCTTGATTGGCTACGAGTAGTTGACAGAGTGCAGCAGCTTGCACTGGGCCTGGTCTTCAAGATACGCTACACCACAAAGACACCCAAGTACCTGTCAACATACTTCCAAAAAGTGAACAACGTCCACACATACAACACCAGAGGAAGCTCCACGAACCACGTTCAACCGCGTTGCACCACAAACAAGGGGTTAAACTCGTTTGCAAACTATGCAGTAAAAATGTGGAACGCCCTTCCTATAATCTTAAAGGAGTGCAAAACACTGCCCACCTTCAAAACCACTCTCAAAAAACATTTACAGGAGGCTGCAATCCGTAACTGGACCCTCTAAATCAAAAATCAGATTAAAAGACCCGAACTACCCACTGTACATACTTTGTGTTTTGTCCCCCGCCCCCACCTGTGGTGTATGTCCCCACCTGTCCTACCCGCTGTACATACCTGATGTTTTGTTGTATTGTATATCTAGTATTGTTCTTCCCATGATGGATGTATTTTTATCTTGTAGATAGTAATAGTTATTTGTCTGTATTATCTTGTAGATAGTACTAGTTTTTTTTTTCCTGTCTGTCTTACATGTAACGATGAATTGAAAATCAAGGACCCCAATTGAAATAAGCCAGTGGCTTTCTTGGGTTTTTATCCTTTTAGTTGACCTTGTATGTAATATGTACTTTCATGTACCTACTTCTGCAAATCTTCTAATAAAGTTTTCAATCAATCAATCAAACCGTGTGATAGTGAGTTCATTTACCGTGTGATAGTGAGTTCATTTACCGTGTGATAGTGAGTTCATTTACCGTGTGATAGTGAGTTCATTTACTGTGTGATAGTGAATTAATTTACTGTGTGATAGTGAGTTCATTTACTGTGTGATAGTGAATTAATTTACTGTGTGATAGTGAGTTTATTTACTGTGTGATAGTGAATTCATTTACCGTGTGATAGTGAGTTCATTTACTGTGTGATAGTGAGTTCATTTACCGTGTGATAGTGAGTTCATTTACCGTGTGATAGTGAGTTCATTTACCGTGTGATAGTGAGTTCATTTACTGTGTGATAGTGAGTTCATTTACTGTGTGATAGTGAGTTCATTTACCGTGTGATAGTGAATTCATTTACCGTGTGATAGTGAGTTCATTTACCGTGTGATAGTGAGTTCATTTACCGTGTGATAGTGAATTCATTTACCGTGTGATAGTGAGTTCATTTACTGTGTGATAGTGAGTTCATTTACCGTGTGATAGTGAGTTCATTTACTGTGTGATAGTGAATTCATTTACTGTGTGATAGTGAATTCATTTACCGTGTGATAGTGAGTTCATTTACCATGTGATAGTGAGTTCATTCACCGTGTGATAGTGAGTTCATTTACCATGTGATAGTGAGTTCATTCACCGTGTGATAGTGAGTTCATTTACCGTGTGATAGTGAGTTCATTTACCGTGTGATAGTGAATTCATTTACCGTGTGATAGTGAGTTCATTTACCGTGTGATAGTGAGTTCATTCACCATGTGATAGTGAGTTCATTCACCATGTGATAGTGAGTTCATTTCGTAGACCTGTTTAACGTATTGTGGTCAAGTCCCACATTTATCCAATTGTTATTGTTTAACTAATGTTTTACAGTTGTAAGTTGAAATCTAGTTCTGTCTGATTTGATTAAGTATCATAACATATTATGTACGTAATATGTAATTGTATTGCTGTTTCTTGCATTGCAATAAGAGCCCGATTCTTGACTCTGAGTCCGATAGTCTGTAGTTGTGTAGTTGTGTAGGCGGCCATGGGCCTGTGATGTCACACCCATCAGAACCGTAGCACAATGACATCGCTCTTACTCTTAAATAATGAACAACTCCTCGCCCGCCTGACAAGCTAGACATCAGTCATTCACTCTGCCTCGCCGCCTCGGTGGCCAAGCGAGGGACGCCGAGAGTCAGATCATTAATTGTCGTGAAAAATAATGAAAACTCTCATGAAGCTCTGCAGCGGTTGTGAAGCCTGGCTTATGTCTCCCCGAGACGCCTGCCAGCGTGCGTTGTGAGATGAGCTACCCGAACGCCCCTGGACAGGGCAAAGGTCAAACTGCTGTGGTCTCATGGAGAGGAGAGAGAGAGAGAGAGAGAGAGAGAGAGAGAGAGAGAGAGAGAGAGAGAGAGAGAGAGCGGCAGAGACAGACAGACAGTGATTGGTTGCAGCCCCTAACGCGGAAGCCTCTCTCTTCTCTCTCTCACGCTAGTCGAGCCCCGGCGGTTCTCCCAGAGTCAGGATGACAGCAGGGTTTCACCAGGCAGAGTTATTTGTCACAAAACAAACCGTTACAAATCTGCCAGACAAAATAGAGACGAATGCCACATCCGCCGCCGACCGCGTTTTTAATCTTTTCGTTTTCCTGTCTTTTGTTTCGATAATCGAAATGAATAAATAAATGGGTGGGTGGGTGGGTGGGGGGACGACGACCGCGGTTATGTTTCATTGTTAATGAACCGTGTAGCGTATTAATATTTCAGGCACCTGCTGTGGTGTGTCTTCGGGTGGATTTTTGACTCGGGGTGATCCCAGCGATGGGATGTTTGGGAATGTCGGATTAAACATTCATCAGACGGCGTCACATTAACTCAATCCACAACCTGTCACACCAGACCACATAGGCCTACGGTGTGTGTGCGTGTGTGTGCGTGTGTGTGTGTGTGTGTGTGTGTATGTGTGTGTGTGTGTGTGTGTATGTGTGTGTGTGTGTGTGGGGGGGGGAGCCTGCTCTGGGTGTCCCTCAAACGTTAGATGATCTCAACCTCAGACCTTTGTTCGTTCACCGTGTGATAGTGAGTTCATTTACCGTGTGATAGTGAGCGAGTTCATTTCAGAGGCCCGTTTAACGCGTCGTGGTCAAGTCCCACAGGGTGGTTTAGTGGTTTAGATGCAGGGGGTAGGGTCAGGTTGAGGTTAAGGATATGGATGAGGTCAGCCAAGGGCATCATCATCCCCCCCCCCTGCGTTGCTTAATACCCCACCTGCTGTCATGTTGTTAACCTGTGGGGTTCAGCCCCTTAAACAATCTCCAAGCCCCCCCCCCCCCCTCCTCTAGTACTCCACAATCCCCCTGCTCTCCCCTCGCATCTGCATACAGTATGAGTGGAGGTGGCTAGCATGTAGCCTATCGCGCGGGAACCACCCCCGCAGGGATACGCGCGCATTTGATGCATGGTTCATCATACGTGTTTTAATCATTCAGCCGCTCAGACGCCCTCCCCCGGGGCAGCTGCTGCTGCGGCGCATTACCAAGTACACACAATCAGTGATATCATCATGATGATGATAATGAAATGTATTTAGAGCACGTCAGCGCGTTAGCGCGCGGCCGGCCGGCGCGCGTGTGCGGCTCGGGAGAGAGGAGAGAGGGGAGAGGAGAGGAGAGGAGAGGAGAGGAGAGGGGAGAGAGGAGAGAGGAGAGAGGGGAGAGAGGAGAGAGGGGAGAGAGGAGAGAGGAGAGGAGAGAGGAGAGAGGAGCGCCGGTGGGACTGCACTGCTGCTGCTGCTGCTGCTGCAGCCGTGGAAGAGAGGTTGCTGCTGCAACGCGCGGGCGCACGAGCCGGCGAAGACAACCGGCGAAAAATATCCGCCGCCCCCCCGTGGAGACTGGCAGTGCCCAGCATGCTGGCACATCGGAGATTAGCGGCCCTAGCTGAGGGCTTTGCGCACCTCGTGTGCCGTCAACTGCGAAAAGCCGTACCTGACAGGTGTTGCTCTCAATCAGTGCTCCTCTTCCCCCCTGTGCGGTCGCGCGGGGCCGGGTTGGGGAGCAGACGAGACCCTTCCCACATCCCCCCCCCCATCCCCCGTTATGACGTCCACCGGCGTAGGCGAACACAGTGGGTTGTGCCCCCCCCCCCACACACACACACTCTCCACTCCGCTTCAATGAGAATTCAATGATTTTTAATCAGTGGGAAACACAATGCTCAATTGGGGGTTTGGATGGGGGGGCTGGTTTTTAGTTAAGATGGTTTTAGTTGGGCTGGTTTTAGTTAAGGTGGTTTTAGTTGGGCTGGTTTTAGTTAAGCTGGTTTTAGTTAAAGTGGTTTTAGTTACGGTGGTTTTAGTTAAGGTGGTTTTAGTTAAGGTGGTTTTAGTTAGTCTGGTTTTAGTTAAGATGGTTTTAGTTAAGCTGGTTTTCGTTAAGGTGGTTTTAGTTAGTCTGGTTTTAGTTAAGATGGTTTTAGTTAAGCTAGTTTTAGTTAAGGTGGTTTTAGTTAGTCTGGTTTTAGTTTGGTTGGTTTTAGTTACGGTGGTTTTAGTTAAGGTGGTTTTAGTTAAGGTGGTTTTAGTTAGTCTGGTTTTAGTTTGGTTGGTTTTAGTTAAGGTGGTTTTTGTTGGGCTGGTTTTAGGCTGGTTGTAGTTGGGCTGGTTGTATTTGGGATGGTTTTAGTTAAGGTGGTTTTAGTTAAGGTGGTTTTAGTTGGGTTAGTTTTAGTTAAGGTGGTTTTAGTTAGTCTAGTTTTAGTTAAGTAAGTAAGTAGTAAGTACATTTTATTTATAAAGCACCTTTCGAAACAAAGTTACAAAGTGCTGTACAGTGGACATCACATAAAAACAATCAGGTAAAAACAAGTCACATAAGGGCATAAGAGCAATAACACAACAAGAGATAAAACAAAACAATGACCTATAGAAGTGGGTCAGGTGAAAATGTCATGAAATAAAGTGCAAACAAAACAGGTGAGTTTTTAACAAGTTCTTAAAACAATCAACGGATTGAGCATTCTTTATCGCCACTGGGAGGGCGTTCCACAGTGTGGGAGCCACCACTACAACAGCTCGGTCACCCTTGGTTCTGAGGTTGGTCGAGGGTATGACCAGAAGGCCCGTGTCCGAGGACCTGAGAGATCTCACATTGGGCTTTGCCTGTAATAATTCCGAGATATAGAGAGGGGCCAGCCCGTGTAATGCCTTATAAGTTATTAAAAGGATTTTAAAATAAATTCTGGATTTAACGGGTAGCCAGTGAAGAGCAGCCAAAACCGGGGTTATATGAGCTCTGCGATGTGTGTTAGTGAGAATTCTGGCAGCTGTGTTTTGTACTAATTGTAGTCGGTTAATAGAAGAGCGGCTGAGGATAGAGTAGAGTCCGTTACAGTAGTCTCGACGTGAGGAGATAAATGCGTGCATGATTTCTTCGAGGTCTTGAGAAGTAAGGATTGGTTTGATTTTTGCGATATTGAGAAGATGGTAGAAACATGACTGTGTGACCTTTTTTACATGGTATTCAAAATTCAAGTGGCTATCAAAAAAGACTTTGGGCGGTGTTACTTACATTGGATGCCAATGAACCGAGGGACCGCCGAATTTCATTCGAGGTACTCTCGGGGCCTATAACTAGTATCTCAGTTTTATCTGCATTTAAGGTGGTTTTAGTTAGTCTGGTTTTAGTTAAGGTGGTTTTAGTTAAGCTGGTTTTAGTTAGTCTGGTTTTAGTTAAGGTGGTTTTAGTTAGTCTGGTTTTAGTTAAGGTGGTTTTAGTTAGTCTGGTTTTAGTTAAGCTGGTTTTAGTTAAGGTGGTTTTAGTTAAGCTGGTTTTAGTTAGTCTGGTTTTAGTTAAGGTGGTTTTAGTTAGTCTGGTTTTAGTTAAGGTGGTTTTAGTTAAGGTGGTTTTAGTTAAGCTGGTTTTAGTTAAGGTAGTTATAGTTAAGCTGATTTCATAAACCAACCACAGTTGAGGAAGAGGTGGCATCCTGGTTGCATCCGGCTGTAACATGGGAAATACTTTACAGCCAACTGGTATAATAATAATAATAATAATAATAATAATAATAATAATAATGAGTATGAGTCTGTATTCCTATCAGTCATACCATATAATACCCTTAATCTACAGTAACGTTTCCAGGACAAAGATTATCCCTCGTCCGAGATTAAATCTTTAAAAAAGAAACTACCATTACAGATGCCTTCTAGTGTCGGATTAGTGTTAATCATGTGTGTGGGGGGGAAGCCGGCACTAAAAGTATGATCAAGGTTACACTGCAACGCATGTTTGTGATCTCTTAGTTTCCTCTCTGCATACATACATAACAAACTGACACTCGGAAACAACTTTTGCTTTGGCAGTTAGCCTTGAATTAGTTTAAGGGTGTGAAAAAACCAAAACCCCCAACAACATTATTGAGTTGTTGCGTTTTGTTTCCGGGAAAAGAGTTCTGGGGGAGAGTGAGTTGGGCCTTGCTGCTGAGCTGAGCGAACGCTGAGGTAAGGATTTCCATCCCTGTGATGTATCTGCACCTCTGGCTGCGGGAAACTGTGTCTCTTATAAAAAGAAAAACATGGAAATTGATTGCGGAGGAAACTCTTCCTGGAGGCCTAATGAGACATTCTATATATTCACAGTGATAATTGCTGAATTATTCATCTTGTTGTAATGATTAATTTAAAAAAGAAAGAAAGAAAAAAGAACAGCCCGGGGTGCTGTGGCAGGTACAGGCTGCTGAGGTACCCACTGCACACTGACATTCCCATGCGATGTGCTAAACATCTCTCTCTCTCTCTCTCTCTCTCTCTCTCTCTCTCTCTCTCTCTCTCTCTCTCTACCACCCCCCTCTCTCTCTCTCTCTCTCTCTACCACCCCCCTCTCTCTCTCTCTCTCTCTCTACCACCCCCCCCTCTCCCCTCTTTCTCTCTCTCTCTACCACCCCCCTCTCTCTCTCTCTCTCTCTCTCTCTCTCTACCACCCCCCCCTCTCCCCTCTTTCTCTCTCTCTCTACCACCCCCCTCTCTCTCTCTCTCTCTCTCTCTCTACCACCCCCCTCTCTCTACCCCCTCCTTTCTCTCTCTGCCGCCCCCCCCTCTCTCTCTTTCTCTCTCTCCCTCTCTCTACCCCCCTTTCCCTCTTTCTCTCTCTCTCTACCCCCCTCTTTCTCTCTCTCTCTACCCCCTCACCCTCTCTCTCTCTGTCTCTCTCTCTCTGTCTCTCTCTCTTTCTCCCTCTCTACCCCCCTCTTTCTCTCTCTCTCTAACCCCCCTCTCTCTACCCCTCCTCTCTATTTCTCTCTCACTACCCCTCCCCTCTCTCTGTCCCCCCCCCCTCTCTCTCTGTGTTCTCTCTGCCTCCACGCCCCCCACCCCCCATCAGTGATAGTGTCCATAGACTTGCACAGGGCTGAGCTGTGTTCCCATCAACATACCTCACTGGACCTTCAAATCATATTTTATGATAATCTCTAATCATATTTAATGATAATCTATGATAATATTGAATTAACCCATGTGGGTTTAAGAGATGATAACTTTCTATGTAACTGTTGAAAAGGATCAATCTACTTACCTTGAGAAGTTGAGACCAGGGTGTGTTTTGATATTCTCATTTCATCAATACTTAACAAAGTAAAACATGTACTTCTTCTTGTCTGACTTAAGTGGGGTCTGACTTGAGGACTTAAATCTTAAAAGACTTAAAAGACTTTAAAGCGATAAACTATAGATATTTCGCTATCGAGGCCGATGTGGTGTATCTTCTAAAACCCTACCCCGTTTTCCAAGTAAAACAGCGCTAGTAGTAAGTAAGGTTTTCTGCATGCTGCACAATACAGTAGCTAGGCTATGCGACGTATATCTTTGTGTTACTTGTGATTCTCACAATTCACACCCGTCACTGTACATCATATTATTTCACATTTTAACCATTTAAATGACACTTTTATCCAGATTGACTTACAGTCAGAGATTCCAGGGACAGACAGTCTCCTTGGAGTAACTTTGGGCTAAGTGTCTTACTCAAGGGCACACTAGTGGTGGTGTTCCCAGGTCTTACGCAAGGACACACTAGTGGTGGTGTTCCCAGGTCTTACTCAAGGACACAGTAGTGGTGGTGTTCCCAGGTCTTACTCAAGGACACACTAGTGGTGGTGTTCCCAGGTCTTACTCAAGGACACACTAGTGGTGGTGTTCCCAGGTCTTACTCAAGGACACACTAGTGGTGGTGTTCCCAGGTCTTACTCAAGGACACACTAGTGGTGGTGTTCCCAGGTCTTACTCAAGGACACACTAGTGGTGGTGTTCCCAGGTCTTACTCAAGGACACACTAGTGGTGGTGTTCCCTGGTCTTACTCAAGGACACACTAGTGGTGGTGTTCCCAGGTCTTACTCAAGGACACACTAGTGGTGGTGTTCCCAGGTCTTACTCAAGGCCACACTAGTGGTGGTGTTCCCAGGTCTTACTCAAGGGCACACTAGTGGTGGTGTTCCCAGGTCTTACTCAAGGACACACTAGTGGTGGTGTTCCCAGGTCTTACTCAAGGGCACACTAGTGGTGGAGTTCCCAGGTCTTACTCAAGGACACACTAGTGGTGGTGTTCCCCAGGTCTTACTCAAGGACACACTAGTGGTGGTGTTCCCCAGGTGGGGATTTGAACTCATGACCTTCTGATCACCAGTCCAACAACTCACTATCCACTAGGCCACCACTACCTCCATTTTATTATTACTCTTTATTTTCTGCGATAATACTTCCTCTATTGTTTCCTCACTGTCGCCAGTAGCTGATGTCTGGTAGCTGGTAGCTGATGTCTGGTAGCTGGTAGCTGATGTCTGGGGGTTGGGGGTTGGGGGCTGGGGGCTGGGGGCTGGGGGGTGGGGGGGTGACAAGGCCAGGTGAGGCGGTGGCTCTTGGCAGCTGGCGGTGGGCATGCCCTGTGGCTGTGCCAGGGGGAGGGCCAGGAGGGCCAGGGGGGCCAGGAGGGGCCGGGGGGGAGGGCCGGGGTCCAGGCCTGCTCTCTCGCCTCTGGTCGGGGCCCCGCTAATGGAATGGGGCTGAGGGGGAAGGGGGGGGGGGCGCCCATATGGCACTTGTGGGAAGGCTGGGGGGGGGTAGGGGGGTTGGCACACGACGGAGCAGCCGCCGCCACCACCAGTCTCCCGTTAGATATTGAACAGGACAGGGCCAGACCCGCGGTCTCGCTCTCTCTCTCCTCTCAGTGTCTCTCTCTCTCTCTCCTCTCAGTGTCTCTCTGCAGTGTGTTACAGCTGTAATGGATGGGTTGGGTGATGGGGGAGAGCAGTGACAGAGGATGGGTCCTGATCTCGTAGGGCTGGGGGGACCGAGGGGCTGTGTCACTCACTCCGTTCCAGCTTCTCGCACCATTAAATCAGATCGCAGATTCGGTCTTCGTTCGTTTTTTTCCCCCCAAAAAAACTATCTGTAGAACACTTCCTGTTACCTAACCCTATTATACTGTACAGTAGTTAGTCTATATCGTCCTTGAAAAGACTCACAAAGACTCACACTTCCACAAGAGTCCATATGTGGAAACAACACAACAACACAACAACACAACCAGATGTAGAACAGAACCCAGATGGAAACAACAGCAGCAGCAGCAGCAGCAGCAGCGACTGAGTGGATGTCCTTCTTTTGGTTTGTGGAGGTCAAAGGAAAGTTGGTTTGTTTGTTTTGTGCCAGGATCCATGAGAGGCGTACGTCCTAATGTACACTACATCAGCCAGCCAGGCCCTGCGAAGGCAATGAGATGGACAGAGGGAGAGGGAGAGAGGGAGAGAGAGAGAGAGAGGGAGAGAGAGAGAGGGAGGGAGAGGGAGAGGGAGAGGGAGAGGGAGAGAGAGGGAGGGAGAGAGAGGGAGAAAGAAGATGGAGTAGCAGTAGCCCACTAGTCCTCCTCCACTCCACTCTGGCACTGGACTCTCTCTGGCTCTCTCTCTCTCCCTCTCTCTCTCTCTGGCTCTCTCTCTCTCCCTCTCTGGCTCTCTCTCTCTCTCTCTCTCTGGCTCTGCTCTGAACGGCATGGGCCTGGTGGAGGAGAGCCACATGGGATGGGAGGGAGGGAGGGAGGGAAGAGGAAGTCCATGTGAGTACAGTAACTGCAGTATACTGTATGAATGAGTGCACATTGCCCCATGCTAATGCTTATGCCTCTAGAATACCTCTGTGCTCATCACCGTACCCCCCCCACACACACACACGCACACACACGCACTCACACACCGATGCAAATGGAACTTCAGGGTGACACCGGCAATTTGTATCGCGGACCTAAAAAAAGAGGGAAGGGGGGAACCAGAGGAGGTAAGAGGTAATTACTCTGAAGTCAGCAGAAAAAAAATACAGTTTGACGCCATATCCTGCCCTGGTTTCCTGCTTAATACTCTATTAAAAAGTGAGCCCGGACTTTTAAACAGGTCACTCTCTCACTGAACTACCTCCCTCCTCCCTCCCTCCCTCCCACCCCTCCTTCCTCCACCACCCACCAACCTCCCTGGAACTGGAACAAAAGCAGCCACCACCACCTCCTCCCCCTCCCCTTCCCCACCTCCTCCCCCTCCCTTCCCCTCCCCTCCCCTTCCTCATCTCCCGCTTTTCCGTTTTTATTGGTGACAGCTGCCGCAGAACAAACTGGCGGAGCGAGAGAAATGACGTGTCAGTGGAAGGTCCTTTAGCCCGCGCCGCTAATCTGTCACACGCCGTTTGTTGTTTACCCGCTTTCCTTCCCCGCTCGCCGCCGACCGGCCGGCCGCTAGCGAGCGCTCCCGCGCGGTAATGGCGACAGATGCTGACCCGTGGAAGTGTGAATCTCGCCGATTTCTCCCCGCTGTCAACCTGTAAATTACAGCTATCGGGAGTAATTAGACCCGATAAAAAGCCTTCCAAGCCTTCAACCCCCCCCCAAATCACACACACACACTCACACCCCCCCCACACACACACACACCCCCCCCCCCCCCACACACACACACACACACACCCCACACACACACCACACACGGCACGTGGCAACCGCCAACCCCGCCGCCACACACACTCTTTTGGCCTGCCGGTGACCTGGGAGTGAAGGATTATGGGAAGGGGAGGTTGGAGAGCAGCTCTGTGACCAGACTCAACATGGCCGCCCTCCTCCACGCTGGAGAATCTTTGAAGTTCTGTGGACGTTGTGGAACCGCTACTGAGTGACCTTCAGTTGACCCCTGTCTGGTTTTCCAGGTATTATTCTTTGTCTTATACACACACATACACACACACGCAAACACACATACAGCCTAACACACACACACACACACACACACACACACACACACACACACACACACACACTTACTCAAACCTCCCCAACCTTTATTTTCAGTACAGTACCACCCCCAAAGTTACACTCAGTTACACTTCACATTTAGCTGCCCTGCTACTTGTGTTGTAACTCTGTAATTACTGTCTGTAATTCTACTGTAATTACTCTGCACACTAATTGTGTAATAACAACACAAACCACCTTGAGTGCGTTTGTGTTATTAAATAACCGTAAATGGAATAAGGACTTTTTCCTTAATCCACGTAGTAAAACTAAACCGCACAACTCCTTATATTGTAGATAGATAGATAGAGAGAGACAGACAGACAGACAGATAGATAGATAGAGAGAGAGACAGATACATAGATAGATAGATAGATAGATAGATAGATAGATAGATAGATAGAGAGAGACACAGATACATAGATAGATGAATGAATGAATGAATGGACTTTATTGTCATTGCTACAGTACAGGTACCAAACAACGAAATTTAGGAGGGGTGATAGATAGATAGATAGATAGAGAGAGAGAGAGACAGATACATAGATACAGTAGATATATAGATAGATAGATAGATCCAAATCTGGTGGAATTTGTTCTCAGTACAGCATATTAATCTCTGCTGCACACAAATGCCAAAAACGTGTGCACTGCACAATAGAAAACGTCAAACAAAAAAACAGACAACAACAGACAATCGTGGTATGCGTGTCGGTCATGACAGTGAGGAGGGGGCTAGAGGGCTAGAGTAGTGTGTCGTGTAAGTAATTATAAAACGACGAGGTAACAACGTATTATGACAATGTAACAAACAGCGTTATTAGACGGGGCGTAAGGGCAACGTGATGTAAAGTATCTCGAGTCTACCACCACCACGTCTGACACCCACAACCTTGACGCCTGACCTTGGGAGAGGTGACATTCCAATCTCAGGCTTACAGCCGCTGCACCTGTCAGGCTCCGTGGATCAGCGGTGAGGTTCCACATACATACACCAGGATCAGCCTGTCCACAGCCACACACGCGTCCTTTACCTCTCCCCTCTCAGGGCCGCCGGGGCTGTGAGGGTTCGGAGAGAGAGAGAGAGAGACAGCAGGGACCCTGGGAGCTACCGGAGACGTCAGCCCTGTCTGCCCTCTCCGCCCCCCCCCCCCCCCCCCCCAGCCCTCTCCTTGCCCTGGCATCCGTGTTCAACCCGGCCCCCACACGCCGGCGTCCACCACTGCCAAGCATGCTCTTAAAAGCAGGACCTTTTGCCCCTTTAAGTAACTCCACCTAAATTTCCCGAAAGGTCACACAGCCAGGTCTTGTCATCCTGCCTTCTACCTGCCTCTCTCTGTCCCCCCCCCCACTCCCCTCCTCCCCTCCCCCCTCCCTCCTCCCTCCTCCTCCTCCTCCTCTTCGGCCCCCGCTCCCTCCCTCCCTCCTCCTCCTCTTTCGCCATCCCTCAGTGCCCACTTCCTGACCATCGGAGCCAATCGCTTTCCTCCCTCTCTCTCTCTCTCTCTCTCTCTCTCCCTCTCTCTCTCTCTCTCCCTCCGTCCGCCACCACGGCCGCGCGGCAATCTGTCACCCGGGCACCGGGGCACGCCCCCCCGCCGGCCTGCCTTCCGCACAACGCTGTAATGGCTTCTGGCAGCGCCACAAAGATAAGTAACGGACAGAAAAGAGGAGGAAAACAGAGAGAGGGAAGGAGAGAGAGAGAGAGGGAGGGACGAAACAAAAATGGAGGGAGGGATGGAGGGGGCAAGGGGGCAGTTAGTTGAAGACCCCTCTCTCTCTCTCTCACTTTCAAACTGCCCTCCCCCCCCCTCTTCCCCTCCCCACCCCCCATCCTCCCCCACCCCCCTCCTCCCTCCCTCCCTCTCTCTCTCTCTCCTCTCTCCGCCTCACCTCTCTCTTTGGCCCAGTCGCTTTGCGCGATACTTCAGTAAATAAATGAGTCGTTTTAATCCGACTGACAAGCTGGCATTGCCCATCCCTGCCCTCCATCTGTACCGAGGGCCAGCGCAGCGGCAGGCCCTAGGCAGCGCGATGTGCCAATCCAACACACAGCTTATCCTGGCTGTAGCTTCAGGGACAGAAGGGTTATAGCTACATGCGGCCAGATACCCCCTCTCCCTCTCCTCCCACCAAAAGAGCTATTTATATAAAGAAAGGGATTAACCGCCGCGAGGCTTTGATGGACTGGAAAAGAGAATGAACATTAGAGGCGGTTACGAGTCATTGTCTCCCACCAAGCTTCTGTTAACATCACCACACTGAATGTTTTTATTTTTTTTACCGTGGAAATAGTTGTCTTTTTTTCAGCCCGTAAGAGGAGGAGAATGTCGGTTGGTACTTAAAAAGGCTTGTTTTTTTGGTTTTTTGGGGTGATTTAACGGCTCAAGGTCAAATCTAAGCTAATGTTTTATGTAAACGTGTATAATAATAATAATCACTAAATAAAATGTCAGTGCGAGTTAATGCTACATTTCCAGATCTTATAATCAATCCCTTAGGGGATTTGTGTCCTTAGCAGCAAAAACCGGCAGATATTATTGTGGTCAGTCTGTCCTTAGTTAACAATGATACTGTGTAAGGTTTACTCATCGACAGATAACATAGTTATCATATAGTTCATGATAAACCTGAAGACATAGAGATAATGTCCAGATATAATGTAATAAGGATAATAAACAGGGATAATGTCGTTACATTAATCCGTAAGTGTTGCCTCGGGCGGCCACCACGGAGGGGTTAATTTCTGCTCTGTCATCTTTGGCACAGCTAGGGGCCAAATGTACCCCCACCCCTCACTCCATCCTCCCAGAGAGAGAGAGGGAGAGAGAGAGAGAGGGAGGGAGAGAAGGAGAGAGACAGAGAGAGAGGGGGAGAGAGGGAGAGAGACAGATAGACAGACAGACTCCCTCTGTCTTTCCCTCTGTCTCTCTCCCCCCCTCTCTCTCTCTTTCTGTCTCTCTCACTCTCTCTCTCTCTCTCTCTTGCTCTCTCTCTCTCTGCGAGGATGGACAGAGGGAGAATCTGGCCATAGGAGGTGCTAAACCCTCTGCTCCATTTCCTCTTCCCTCCACACTCCTCCACTCCCACCCTGGGGCCTCTCTCTCTCTCCCTCTCTGTCTCTGTCTCTCTCCCTCTCCCTCTCCCTCTCTCTCTCTCTCTCTCTCCCTCTCTCTCTCTCTCTCTCTGTTTTGGCCACGTGTCACCTCTGAGCCGTTGGGAGGGCACCCGGTAGCATTTGAGTGCCCAATTAAGCTCCGATCACCCCCCCCCCTTCCATCCACCCCCCCCCCCCTCCCTGTTCAGGCACGTCACCAGTGAGCGGGGTGCCATCCCATCTCTACCCAGAGGCATGGCCGAAGCTTACCCCCACCCCCCTCCCCCTCTCTCACCGCCCTCCTCCCCACTCACCCTCCTGTCCCCCAACTCACCCTCCTGCCCCCCCCCCACTCCTCTCCATGCCTACTTCCCCCCGTCTGTTTTATTTCCTCTTCTCTCTCTCTCCCTCCCTCTCTCCCTCTCTAATTTTCTCTCTCTCCCTCTCTCTCCCTCTCTCTCTCCCTCTCCCCCTCTCCCTCTCCCTCTCCCCCTCTCCCTCCCTCTCCCTCTCTCCATCTCTCCCCCTCTCTCTCTCTCTCTCTCTCTCACCCTGTTTAAAGGACCCCCACAGGTCCAAGTGCAGCTTATCCCATGAACAGGAGGGTATGACTGTTTGATCCATGGACGCTGAGGCTGGTGCCAGTTGACCACTGGGCCTCTGGTCCGGCTTGTTAGCAGGAGAGATATTTCCTCCGGCCGCCGGCCTGGGACTGTTTTGCTGCCTTTGGTGAAAGATTAACCACGGTTACTTTTATAGTATATTAGCCTGGAACAAAAACACAAACTATAAAGGGTGGGTTAGGGAAATGTTCTCCTATTGTTTGTGTAGTAAGCCAAGGTCAACGCCAACGCGGCGCGCGCTCATTATCGTCACGATCCGATAACGACTATTATTGAACAGGAAACAACAACAACAACAACAACACAACAACTCCGATTTTTTAATTAGCGAGCTAGCCTAGCGAACGAGGCCCCCTTTGATGTGTAAGAAGGAGTCGTTTATTCTCTTTATACAAGTGGTGGCCTCCAACCAAAAAGTCGTCGTGTGAACGGAAGCAGCGGCGTCGCTGGATTATTTAGGCTACGGCTTCGACAGCCGCGACAGCTGGACAGATTCGAACGCCAACCGACATTGACACGAATCAACGACTTTCCTTTTTTGTCTTTTTTCTCTCTCAACTAGGTTAATATCTCAGAATGGTGTTTAATGTTTTATTCAACACCAGGGCAAGGACCCCTGTGTGTAGGAGGAGGAGGACGGCAAATGTATGTGAATGAATGTGGATTGAAGACGGGGTGTGTAGGGGGGAGCGTGGTGCGTGGGGGGGGGGGAGTGGGTGGAGGAGGTGGGGGATACGGGTGGGGTTTGGGGCTCGGAGCTCTTGGCATGGCATCTCCCCCCCCCGCGGTCGCGTCGGGAGAACACGGGAGAACCCTGTTAGCGGAGGGCGCTCGGAGAGAACGATATCCGCCCCTCTCGAGCCTCTCGAGCCTCTCGAGCCGTTCACATATTTAAACAAGTGCTTTGTAAGTGTGCCCGCCATTTACTATTCATCACAAATAAATACTAAGCACAGAGAGCTTAGCGTCCCGCTGTTTTACACTTATCCATTATTTCTGTCGCCCCGGCCCGGCCACGTCTGGCCCCGTCCTTCCCTCCCTGCGCTTGCTAGCGCTGTCGTTCGCTAGCTCGGGCGATCGTGCGGTTCTCGTGCCCTTCAGCTCAGTGGTGCTCTGCTGGGGAGGGGGCTGGTGGTTGGGGCTGGGGGCTAGTGGGGAGGGGCTGGTGGTTTCTGCTGCCCGCGTGCCAAGCCCTCCCTCCCTCCCTCCCTCCCTCCCTGCCCCGTGGCCCACATTCTCTCTGCCCCCTCACCTGAGGCCCCCAGCCCCATCCCCAGCCCCTCACCTGAGGCCCCCAGCCCTAGTCCCTAGCCCCAAGCCCACAGCCCACTGTCCTGCCTGTTTGTCTGACTGTCTGTCTGTCTGTCTGTTTGCCTGCCTGTCTGTCTGTCTGTTTGCCTGCCTGTCTGTCTGTCTGTCCGTCTGTCTGTCTGTTTGTCTTTCTGTCTGTCTGTTTGTCTTTCTGTCTGCCTGCCTGCCTGCATGCCTGTTTGTTTGTCTGACTGTCTGTCTGTCTGTCTGTTTGCCTGCCTGTCTGTCTGTCTGTTTGCCTGCCTGTCTGTCTGTCTGTCTGTCTGTTTGTCTGTCTGTCTGTCTGTTTGTCTTTCTGTCTGCCTGCCTGCCTGCATGCCTGTTTGTTTGTCTGACTGTCTGTCTGTCTGTTTGCCTGCCTGTCAGTCTGTCTGTCTGCCTGCCTGTCTGTCTGTCTGTCTGCCTGCCTGTCTGCCTGTCTGTCTGCCTGTCTGTCTGCCTGTTTGTCTTTCTGTCTGCCTGCCTGTCTGTCTGTCTGCCCCTCTGCCTGTCTGCCTGTCTGTCTGCCTGCCTGTCTGTCTGTCTGTCTGCCTGTCTGCCTGCCTGCCTGTCTGTCTGTCTGTCTGCCTGTCTGTCTGCCTGTCTGTCTGTCTGTCTGCCTGTCCCTCTGCCTGTCTGTCTGCCTGTCTGCCTGTCTGTCTGTCTGCCTGTCCTCTGCCTGCCTGTCTGTCTGTGTCTGTCTGTCTGTCTGTCTGTCTGTCTGTGTATCTGTCTGTCTGTCTGTCTGTGATTTGCTCTGCTTCCTCTGCCTTCTTTCCTCCCTCCTTCTGTTTCTCTGTATTACTCTCTATTTTCCATCTCTTTCTTCTCTCCCCCCACTCCCCCCCCCCCCCCACACACACACTGTCATCAGTACACACACACACACACACACACACACACACACACACAGACACACAAACACTGTCATCAGTACACACACACACACACAAACATTGTCATCAGTACACACACACACACACACACACACACAGACACACAGAGACACACAAACACTGTCATCAGTACACACACACACAGACACAGACACACACTCACACACACACACA
>NC_137689.1:74123355-74125855 GCF_963989245.1 Nansenia antarctica
TTCCATTACTGTATGTTCTGTGAGATGGAACATTTTGTATTTTATTAATTACTAACTAAAAAATGTCAACATTTTTAAAATAACATCACACAGGCATTAATAAACACCTAATGGATCAGATTATGTAAAAAACTCATTTTTGACAAAAATTGAGATAGAACCTTATAATTCTAACGTCACGATGTCGTGGAACAAAGGAAGAAGTAAGGAGCTAAAAATGAATAATATCGATATTTAATCATTCCATGTGATTGCGTGTTAGTTTGATATTAATGTCTAACAGTACCTACCGTCAGGTATGCCTTTGTACAACACTTTCCCACATTTCCCTGCGATTAGCTTACATCACGCTAGTTAAACACGCTACTCAACCCCCAGCAACAGATCACATGACCACTTCATTACAATTCTGATACCGTTGAAACCTCGGGGTGCACACAGCTCAAACGGATGAGGGTTTATCGACCAAAGCGAAAGGTCAACATTATTTGATTTCCTGAAAAGGTTACTTAGTTCACCTATTGATTGCCAGTCGCTTAATAACCGGGCTACTCTGCGTGGATGTTTCCCTCTAACGGAGCATGATCTGAGGAATCATGGAGATTAATTTTCCCCGTTGATGTATATGTGAATTAAACTGAACTAAATTCAAAATGAAGGAGACTTGGTAGAAAGGAGTTAATCTGGCCTCTGTACGTTGTGGTGAGTACAGTGTTTCATTAAGGGCTGTTGGCTGGCTGCTTAGAGAACACAGGGGGGGAATGGTCCTCTCCTCCCCCCCCTCTCTCTTACCTACCCTCCTCTCTCTCTCTCTCTCTCTCACCTACCCTCCTCTCTCACTCTCTCTCTCTCTCTCTCACCTACCCTCCTCTCTCACTCTCTCTCTCTCACCTACTCTCTCTCTCTCTCTCTCATCTACCCTCCTCTCTCTCTCTCTCTCTCATCTACTCTCTCTCTCTCACCTACCCTCCTCTCTCTCTCTCTCACCTACCTTCCTCTCTATCTCTCTCTCTACTCCCATCCCCTCTCTCCCTCTCTCTCACCTACCCTCCTCTCTCTCTATCTCTCGCTCGCTCGCTCGCTCTCTCCCCTCCCCTCCTCTCCGCTCCCCTCCCCTCCCCTCCTCTCTCTCTTCCATCTCTTGGAGGAGGAGGAGGAGAGATCTGCCTCTGAGCCCAGCGAAGCCCTCCTCACCTCCCTGGCAAACAGAGACATAACCAAACCCCCCCCCCCCCCTACCCTCCCCTACGCCGCGGCACCGGGGTCACGCCGTCAAAATGACTCTTTTTATTACAGTTCATAAACACCGTCTCCCTCGGCGACCGCCGGTGGAAATTTCACATAAACTTTGATCAAACAGACGTTGGACCCGCCGGTCCTGAACCGCGCGCCCCTCCTCTACGCGTAGGAAACTGCCTCGCTCAATCACAGGCAGAGAAAACACGCCGGAAAAACCGTGCAAATAGCAAAGGAAAGTCGCCCCGCTATATACCGAGTGATTATTGACCAGAACACCAGGGGAATAAGATATCTCATATAAAAACAATAAGTTTCTCTCTCTCTCTCTCAAATTTTTTTTTTAATGACGTTTCATTTTTTTTTCTTCGTCTCTTTTTTGATAGCTTCTTGATCTTCTTTCGCTTGGAGTGAAGTGTGCTCGCGTTCGCTAGTAGTAAACTTTGTGGCTTTATGGGTAATGGCTTTGGAGAGGAGAGAGCTGAGGTAGATTGACAGGCGCCATGTTGGCGCTGTGTTACAGCACAGCGTGGGTTAAAACCGCCCGGTTATTAAAGCACGTAGATGTGAGCTACAGGACATGGATATTGATGGTTTCATGTCGTAGCTCATCATCGTAGCTCATCATAGTAGCTCATCGACGCCTCGCTAGGCCTGTATCCAGACGAGGCTGGAGGAGGTAGACATCCGAGTACACACACACACACACACACACACACACACACACAGACATAGACAGACACACACACACACAGACAGACACACACAGATACACAGACAGACACACACAGACACACAGACAAACACAGACAGACACACACAGACACACAGACAGACACACACAGACACACAGACAGACACAGACACACAGACAGATACACACACACAGACAGACACAGACAGACACACACACACACAGACACACACAGACACACACAGACAGACACACACAGACACACAGACAGACACACACAGACAGACACACACACACAGACAGACACACACAGACACACACACACACACACAGACAGACACACACAGACACACAGACACACAGACAGACACAGACAGACACACACAGACAGACACAGACAGACACACACAGACACACACACAGACAGACAGACAGACATAGACAGACACACACACACACACAGACACACACACACACACACACATAAACACACACACACACATGAGTCATGAGTCCGTCCTCCGATTTCTACCTCCACCAGCCTCCCAGCTGAGTATATCCATCCTACCC
>NC_137689.1:74130855-74133355 GCF_963989245.1 Nansenia antarctica
TCTCTGTTATGCATCCCCTTCAAGATCCTCGAGCGTCTCATCTACGCCCGCATCGAACCAATTGTCGACCCGCTGCTCCCACGTGAGCAGGCCGGGTTCCGACGCGGGAGGTCGACCGTAGATCAAGTCACCCTTATGACTCAAGACATCGAGGATTGCTTTTCGGCAAAAAAGAAGGCCGGGGCCGTCTTTATAGACCTGACGGCTGCCTACGATACCGTATGGCATCGCGGCCTCTCCTGCAAGCTGCTCCGCCTGCTGCCGGACAGGCACATGGTCAGAATGATCATGGAGCTCATCCGTAACCGCAGCTTTACCCTCACCACCGGTCGCGGACAGCTAAGCAGGCTTCGACGCCTTAAGAACGGCGTCCCTCAGGGATCGGTCCTGGCCCCCCTCCTCTATAATATCTACACCTATGACCTGCCCAACACACTCTCGCGGAAGTACGCCTACGCAGACGACCTCGCAGTGGTGTACTCTGCTGGAAATTGGCAGTCTGTGGAGGGGATTCTGAGCCAGGACATGCAGACACTAGTGGCATACTTCCGGAAATGGAGATTGAAGCTTAGCGAGGCAAAGACGGTGTCGGCTGCCTTCCACCTTAACAACAGGGAGGCTAAACGTGAGCTTAGAGTACACCTAGATGGAAATCCCCTGCCATGTTCCGCTGAGCCAATCTATCTCGGCGTGACATTGGACAGGACGCTCACGTTTCGCCGACACCTCGAGTCACTGCGCAAGAAGTTAACAGCTCGTGTGGCGTTGATGAGGCGACTGGTTGGCTCGGGCTGGGGTGCCGGCGCAAGGACCTTGCGCACGGCAGCCCTAGCCCTCGTTTATTCAACTAGTGAATACTGCGCCCCAGTATGGTGTCGCAGTGCCCACACCCGCCTCATCGACTCGCCTATAAACGAAGCCTTGCGCATTGTGACAGGATGCCTGCGTCCTACCCCCGTGGACAACCTTCCCATCCTAGCAGGCATCCAGCCCGCAGGCCTCCGCCGCATGGGAGCCACAGCACGTCTCGCCTGCCGGGCCGTGGAGCTTAATAACCATCTGCTCCATGATAGGCTCACTATAACAGCGGAGCCCTCCCGGCGTCTCAAGTCGAGACACCCATTTGTGCCTGCCGCACAGGATCTCAGGCAGCAATGCAGAGATCTCAACATCAGTGCGGCAGGATGGGCGGATTATATGTGGCGCGCGGAGTGGGAGGCTGACACCTCCAAACTCCGCGACCACATCCCAGTCGCCGGCGCTGAGCCCCTCGGGATGGACTTGCCAAGGCTATCCTGGGTGAGGCTCAATCGTCTCCGGACCGGCGTCGGGCGTTTCCGCTCATCAATGCACAGATGGGGCTTGGCCCCAAATGCGTTGTGCGAGTGTGGCGCAGAGGACCAAACCGCAGACCATATTATCCTGGATTGCCCGGTGTACCACCCACCCAACGGGATGCATGGTCTGTCGGTATTAGATGACGAGACGATGACGTGGCTTCTGGAGGGGTGTCCAGTAGGGATGCTCCGATTTATCGGCCACCGATTTAAATCGGCCGATTTCACTCCAAATGACTCGATCGGTGATCGGCAAAAATGGCCGATCGCAGAAAACATAGGAGGACGTAACAGTATGTAAACCATGAAGGCCACGTTTATGATGTCTTTTATACAGCCATATCGACTGACTTGGGCTTCAGGCCCTAACTGGGTGATAGGCCAGACTTTTACTATGCCATAAAAATGGGTCTGCGTTTGCTTGGTGCCTAATGGATCAAAACTTTTGTCTAAAAAGCAAAAAATATGTAGGCTATCCAGTCAGTAGGCCTACAGTTATGTATTTTTTTTAAAATCGGTATCGGTATCGGTTGATCTTGAGGAAAAAAATCGGTGATCGGTATCGGCCCCAAAAATCCAGATCGGAGCATCCCTAGTGTCCAGAAATATAGCCCGGGTGAGCCCCTCAACCAGGTCTCGGGGTGGTAAAAGGGTAGCCCCTCGGCCCCGAGCCTGGTGGAGTGGAGAGGAAAAACAACTACCCATACGCAGAAGAAGAAGTTTACCCAGAATCCCTTTGTGAGGCTGTGTGATGAGGCGCCGCTACCGACAACGCCATTGAGAGGAGCCGTCACATCCCGTTAGCAGCACGATAGCATCCTGTAAGCAGCACGTTAGCATCCTGTTAGCAGCACGATAGCATCCTGTTAGCAGCACGATAGCATCCTGTTAGCAGCACGATAGCATCCTGTTAGCAGCACGTTAGCATCCTGTTAGCATCATGTTAGCAGCACGATAGCATCCTGTTAGCATCACGTTAGCATCCTGTTAGCAGCACGATAGCATCCTGTTAGCAGCACGTTAGCATCCTGTTAGCATCATGTTAGCATCAGCCCGTCGTAGTGATAGATTGATAGCTTCTTTAACTCCCCGACCTGGGAGTCACACACACTCCTCTCCTCAGACTCTCTCTCTCTCTTTCTTTCTCTCTCTCTCTCTTTCAC
>NC_137689.1:74140855-74158779 GCF_963989245.1 Nansenia antarctica
GGCACTTAAACAATTGCACACTTAGGGCACCGCATTAATATTTCATATAGCTATTGTTTATGAAAAACGAATGAAATGGCACTGTTAATTCACTTTGCCATGCACGTCAGGCGTGCAGGTGGAGCGTGCCCGCGAGGCCCGACAGCTGAAGACGGTGACTGCTCTCTCTTACGTCTCCTCTCCTCGACTTGGTGCAAATGCTCGAATCTGTTGCCTGATCACCGATTTGGAAATAACGAATTTACAGTCGGTGTGTGTGTGTGTGTGTGTGTGTGTGTGTGTGTGTGTGTGTGTGTGTGTGTGTGTGTGTGTGTGTGTGTGTGTGTGTGTGTCGGTGTGTCGGTGTGTCGGTGTGTCGGTGTGTCTGCGTGCTTGTGTGATTGTGCGTGCATGCATCTTTTTTTCTTTTTCTTCTTCTTTTGTTTTAAAGTTATAACTTTTAAAATAACCTCTATATGCATGATGTTGAAATCCATCGGCATTAACTATTTATACCGTCAAATATACCAAAACGGCATAAAGTTGGCCAAAGTTTTAGATATTGAGGCAGAATTAAATTGCTCAAATTGAACTCTCACGCTTTCGCAAAATCTCCAGGCATTTTTTTAAAGGTTAAGGCGTAGAATGTTCCTTGTCGCTAACGGTGACATTCTTATTAACTTTTTTTTTAGCTTAGAGAAAATTAAATCCACGATACTAACCAAATAGTGAGGCGGGTGAGAGAAGTGTTTGACAGACATGTTCAAAATTATTCAAACATAGTGATAATAGAATTCCACCAACCCTAATTTGATTTTATATACAGAGACCTCCTGGAGCTGTTACGCCAGGTTCTCGTTAATGCGCGAGAATCGTAATGGACATTTTTCGATTTGTATGTTATTTTTCTTGATATCATCCAAATTATGCTAAGCTATTAACCAACAGGCTTATTAAACATGCAGATCGTGTGATATGGAATAGGGCACCGTGCCAAAACGGATAGTGCGCCTAAAACGATTTCGTCATTGATAGACTATAGGCTACACTAAAAGTGAGATTGTTATGCAAGCAATGCTTGTAAAATGATGTGGCAGGTTGTAACTTCTCTTTCCTCTCTGATCAAAATACATGAGTTCCTACTCTCCAATGACACACAACGCCGTTAGCTGTTCCCATGTCACCTAAGGCTTATGATAGGCCCAGCCACTGTAGCCTATCTATCTATTCTTACATTCATTAAATGGACCGAAACGTCACTTGCTATTATTCACGAGCCGAAATGATATAGCTTCGTTCTAGTATAACTGTCACCCCGCCCTCGCGCAGTGTCGGTGGCCTTAACTTTGACTACAGACCAATGGACACACACACACACACACACACACACACACACATACACACACACACACACACACACATACACACATACACTGTAGTGTGACTACAGACCGATGGAGCGGCAGGATCCAATCTGAAACTCCACCGAACTCTGGAATGATGGAATACGAAGGCTGCGTTCGTAAATTCGCTGTGGAAATCTTGACCAGCACTCATGGAATGGCCTCTTATCCAATCAAATTACTTGGTCCCTTTATGACGTCGAACCCAGCGTGCGCTCTGGTGCTCTGAGAGCGAATTCACGAACGCAGCCGAGCCAAAGATGCACTGATGACAATGATAGGCCTGCTGCATAGGTCGTCCATTTGTAAAACCATTCAGTTGGCCTCCTTTTTCCATGGATTTAGAAAAATATACCTCATTCACGTAATTAAATGAAAGACTTTTATTTGCACATATATAAAAGTAATTCTCTTTACTTCAAATCCCCCCTTTATTTCCGCCTTCAGCTGTGAACTATTTAACAAAATGTCCGTTCAGCTAACACGGGGGTCTAGGAACGAAAAACGATCCAGAAATACGAGAACCACTCCACAAATTAATATCTGCAATATACATTTTCACCAAAGAGAGTAACAAGGTTTTCACGGTTTCATATGAAAGAACATAAGTAATGCACAACGTCTGTTTAAATACACCTAGCAAATCAACAGGTAAGAGACCTACATTGGCAACAGACTCTGTCCTCCAATCATCAGCCTCATCACGTCCGGTTCGGGTTATTACTGAGTTGGATAGCTTCTAGGGTTTCATGGATGGCTTCACCTCTCCCTGGTCCACCCTGATGTTCTCATGTGTGTTTGTTGTATTATTTGTGTCTTATTACATAAAGTAGTACATTTCCAGTCCTTGTAAGCTGATTTCTTGCACTTTCAGTCTCTCAAAACATGATTTCCTGCACTCTCAGTCCCCCGGCTGCTTTATAGCTTTTCTCACTGTCAAACAACGCACAAATGGATAAATAAAAAATATCTTGAAATCAAGATCTTCTTGAATAAAATGCAAAATATTCTTATTTACATGTCTATATGTCTGGTGCTTTTTTTTGTTTTTGTTCGTTTGTTAAAAGTAATGAAAACTTCGTAAAGAGATCAAAATGATATTTCAATGCCTTTGGATCCACTAATTATTCAACTAAACTTGGAATATAGCTACCCTCCCTATTTCATTTTGTAGACCAATAAAGTGGTCACCAAGCAATTCATTAAATCATTGTACCCTTACATAATAATAATAATCATAATAATAATAATCATTGTAATAATAGGCCAATATAAAATTCTTGACGTGTCTGAGTAAAAGTGCCATTGCCATTTTGCTTGGTGCCAGCAACGATTCTCTCTGTAAAGCCGTCGCGCGCTCCCTCTGATGTAACACACACACACACACACCCACACACTGAAGGTTTTGTATGATAAACAAAAATATAAATATATAAGTTAAATGCATAGAGAAAATAAATAAGTTATAAATAAAAGAACTTCAGTGTGGTTTAAAAACCCTGTCCCACTTATAAGAGTTCAACTTTCAGTCACGAAGTTCATTAGTTTCATGTCATGACCGATTTGTCACCAGTGAACAGTTTTCTCTCTCTCTCTCTCTCTCTCTCTCTCTCTCTCTCATATGAGTCCCATGCTGCCAGGAATGGCGGTATATCCGGAGACGCCGGCTCACCGCTGCTGTGTTGGCCGGGACAGCACACCGGAGAGAGGGGGGGGTGGCGGTGGTTCATTACCCCCCTGCAGACCATGCAGCAGAATCCGCGGGACGAGAGGTCTTTGCAGGGCCGGCGGGGGGGCCGAGGGTCCTCGGTACAGGTACAGCGCTGCCCCGGGGTCCAGGTTGGACATCAGGCTTTGAGGGTAGAAATACGGGGACGGGAACATCCTCTGGAGGGCAGAGTAGTTTCCAGCCTCCGCCAACAACTCGAGTCCCACCGCCGTCTGCCGCTTCCATTTGGTCCTGCATCCGGAGAGGAAAGAGAGGGATTTATGAGAGGGGGAAAGTTGCAATTACAGACGTTCATTTTATAGGCCTATAGTTCTGGTTTTGGATTATTATTATAGTCGGACGTAATTTGCGAACACGCGCCTCAATAATGTCTTCCTGTTAGGCTATAGGCCTACATTGCATTGCTTTGTGGTCTGAAATGAGAATATATCTGGTGCATGCATTGTTTTTCAAATAAATATCGACACTTATAGGCTACTCGTGACGTTAGAATTATAAGGTTCTATCTCCATTCTTTGTCAAAATTGAGTTTTTTTTACATAATCTGATCCAATAGGTGTTTATTAATGCCTGTGTGGTGTTATTTTTAAGATGTTGACATTTTTGAGTTAGTAATTCATAAAATACAAAGGTTCCATCTCACAAAACATAATGGAATGTAAAAACTTTGACGCTCAATATCTCTGAACTATACCCTAAACGGAGATAGAACCTTATCATTCTAAACGGAGATAGAACCGTATCATTCTAAACGGAGATAGAACCTTATCATTCTAAACGGAGATAGAACCGTATCATTCTAAACGGAGATAGAACCTTATCATTCTAAACGGAGATAGAACCTTATCATTCTAAACGGAGATATAACCTTATCATTCTAAACGGAGATAGAACCTTATCATTCTAAACTCACGCCTGTCGCCTATAACCTTGACTCAGTAATTCAGTCACAGTTATTCTGTAAAATCAGTTGTCGGTCACTTCCGCAAGGAGGGGTTTGAAAGGCACTCCTCTCTTGCAGGTGAATAATTCATAATTATAATAATTGAGTAAATATAGTAGACTTTCTGAATTATTGATACTGCGTGCATGCAACGATGTATTATTCATACGCAAAGTGTTGTGTTTTTACATTTATGTGTGTAGTTTAGCTGTCTGAATGTCTGAAACACATGGTCCAGAATCAGATGTTATAAATCTGAATAGATAATTTTACTGATGAAAGATTCATTGTTGTCAATTCATTGTTTTTTTTTCTATCGTCTATTATTTGTCACAAATCATTCCACCGTTGAATCACATAATTATATTAATTCAAGTTTTCGCAGTGACCGAATTTCTCGCTTTTTCTCGATTTGTTCTTGTTCTTTTTGAGAAATAAAAAAAAGGAATTGGTCAGAGAATTTGAACGGATTTATGCAACAAAAAAATAAAGGTTAGACTAGGCCTAACAATTATAATATACTGTATCTATATATAGCCTCGTGACGTCTGATTGACTGACGTGAGAATAACCTGTCTAAACGGGGAAAAACATCTATCCCCAAATCCTGCGTGACAGGTGCACTCACACCCACTCACACTCACTCACACCCACTCACACTCACACACCTATAGTTCTAATCTAATCTACACACCATACTACACGCATACGTCTTGTGTAGCCTATAGGCTATAGTACCTTACCTCCGGTTCTGGTACCAGGTCTTCACCTGCGTGTCTGTGAGGTTGAGCGAGGCGGCCAGCTCCATGCGGTCCTGCACGCTCAGGTACTTCTGCCGCTCGAAGCTGCGCTCCAGCTGGGCCAGCTGGTGGTCCGTGAAGGCCGTGCGCGCCTTGCGAGGCTTCTTCATGCGGGCCTGGTGGTGGGGGCTGTCTCGACTGCTGGAGATCTCCCGGTCCCCCTCCTCCTTCACTGCACAGAACCGGGGACACAACAGCAGGGACACGGATATGAAGAACACAAACCACAACCAAAAATAGTACATAATATCATCTTTCTTGAGCACTTTGAGCTGCCTAGAAACGTTTGCAGGAAAAGTGCTGATTATGTTATTATTATTATGACGATTATTATTATGACGATTATTATGATTAGGCTATTATTATTATTAGGCCTATTATTTCTATATATGTCTATATTATTCATATCTTGAACATGCATGTCTATTGCCTATAAGTGATGGACATAGAAAAAGGAACGTGATGTTTATGATGTTGTCGAAATGTGAATTTTAGACAGATTAGTTTTGCAAAAAAAAAACATTGAAAGTAATGATACGATAATTCCATCTTACTTTTGGTAAGGGCCTATTACTGCAGGCCCATATAGAGACGCAGTGTTGCGTGTAGGCTTAACGCCCATATTCTCTCATTTAAAAATAAATAAATAGAATATTATATTTTTGGGGGGATATTTCTTTCGCCTATTAAGAAGTAGGCTAAGTACCCAATCAGACATGTGATTGTATGTGCACGTATTTCGCAAAGGGATATACAGTGTTCCCCTTTGTTCGTCCCTCTCTCCTCTTGTGTTAGGGATGGGCGACTATAGTCACATACACTTCTTAGTTCATTCTCTTGTTTCCCTCCAAAAGGGGGAGACGCGAGACGCGAAAGATGTTGCTAGTTGAATAGTTGAGTCGTCTCTCCAGAATCACAATAATCCGTCTAATTGAGCCACAGGGGAAGGGAGCCTTTCAGCCGCGACCGCGGAGCTTCGCAGGCCCGTGGATAAAGACCCGCTCGGCCTTACGCGTTACAAATCTGATTAGCACTGGAACAAATTGCATCAAATCCCTGAAATATTATAGGAGGCGGATTGGCTGAAATCAAAGCAAAAGCACATTCTCTTCTGGAGATGAATCGACTGCGTTGCTATCGATGAGAAGAAGCTCACACACACACACACACACACACACACACACACGCACACGCACACGCACACGCACACACACACACACACACACACACACACACACACACACACACACACGCACACATACACACACACACACACACACACACACACACACACACACACACACACACACACACACGCACACACACAATATAGGCCTAATTATTTATCTCAGAAGTGTTATGGTTAATTAGTTGTCATTAACAATAGTATACTAAGGGCCATACATTGCCCCCTATTATTGTTATTGTTGTTATTATTATAATTATTTTATTATAATTATTTTATTTTTTATTAATTTAAAAAATTTAGTTTACGTCTTAAAAAAGTTCTTAAAACACTTGAAATAAGTAATTGACGTAATATAGAACAACTATTAAGATATATTAACAACACAGTAAATACAGCTATTCAACAACCATAATCATATTATGAGTAATATCAATAACTATTATTACTAATTAGCCTATATTAACAATAATAATAATAATAATAATAATAGCAGAAATAATAGGCTACTACTACTTTTGATACATATATTATATGTATTAATAACAATAATAATAATAATAACAATAAAAATAACAATCATAATAATCATAATCATAATAACACACATAATATGTAGGCTATCATTATTATTGTTGTTGTTGTTGTTGTTGTTGTTGTTATTATTATTATTATTATTATTATTATATTGTAAGATTGTAATTGCACCACTGTTTTACTCTGTCGTGATGTGTAGCCTATCTTGTGTGTTTTAGAGAAAAAATGAATCCGGTAAATATGATTTTGACTCTTCATCTGTGCTGACTAAGTCGTTCCTGCAGTCAGGAGGAATGGCGGTGTCCTGTATCAACGTTGACTTATTTGTTTCCAGCCGCTGCCTCATTAAACTGTCAATGGACGTGACATATCTGTTATGGCTGACATGATTGGGAACAGACAGACCCTTGATGGCATTTATCTGCAGGCGACCCTGTCATCCTTCCCTCAGCCTCTCTCGTGCCTATATCTGACATCAACAGATGCTTTCAAGACGTCTGCTAATGCAAGCAAATGTGTTTGAAAGACAGAAGAAGAAGAAGAAAAAGGATTTGGATGTAGACCTATAGATAGGCTACACATCCTGCAAATAATTGGAGGATGGATGGAAATCAACAGTGTGATTAGGTTAAACCATTTAAAGAAAGCATGACGTCAATGTGTCCAATTGACCCTCTAGTCTCTACGCTGTAATTATCAGCAATATGCTCGAGCCCTCCTCACTGTCAAACATCACACTTTCCTAATGAACTCTCTTCATTGGTTTTAGCGATTTTACGCACAGAAATGTAGAGGTTTTTTTTCTCTCCCTCAAACGGCTCACGGTGACAATGCTCATATAATATTACATTTCATTTGTTACATTTTCATAGGACGTTTCATGTTAAGCAATATTTAACTATAGGCCTATTTTCCCCCCCGTATGTCTCAACTCCAAATGAACCACGGTAACAAGCACAACTCAATTTACATTTGACCGTGGAATTTAACAAGAATGTCGAATATCTTCTGAATATGAAAATACGGTCGTTTGATATGTTTGATTGGTAAGAAAATACTTTAGGAGTTGAAAGTATTGTGTCAAATAATGAGTAAAGCTACCACATCGTCAGACCAAATAGTTTAACAGCCTGGCCTAATATATCCACACATAATTGTCCCCCCCCCAAAAATAGCTACAATTAATTTCATATCATCATGACACGTTTAGAGGCGTCTGTCTGTCCTTCCTTTACCTTTATATTCACTGTCTGACGAGGAGTTGCTGTGGATTTTGTCCATGAAGTCGTCCGAGGCGAGTTTGGAGGCAAGTCTCCCTGCTGTCTCTTGAGTTGGGTGTCCGTTGCTGGAGTATGGGGCGCAGGCGGCCAGCGGCTTACAGTCTGCCAGGATGTCTCTGATGAGGAAGGACGAGGTGGCGGTCCGGCCAGGCTGCTGCAGGGAGCCGGCGGAGATCTGTCCTCCGTGCGCGGCGAGGTGGCCTGGCAGCAGCCCGATGCCACACTCCCTCCTCGGCGACGGCGGAGACGAGCAGCCGCTCTCCATGTCCGACCTCGGGCTGAACTCCAGCGGGGACCGACAGTCTCCTACCAAACTGTCTGTCCCTTTCGACATGACCGGACTTCCAGGTCTGTGCGACAGTAAGGAGTCGATTCCAAAGCTGGACCCATTGGTGGACGCCGGCTCCATCGTAAAAGGGGGGGAAAAAGGTCAAAAACCAGCGCAGCTGAGTTTTTTTCGAGGCCTCAACTCTCAACTATCATTGGTACTATTCGAGGCAAGTTCAGGGCGATTGCTCAGATGAGACTTTGCTCAATTTATCCAGCAGGAAAATCCACAGATGGAAAACCACAAATAGCCTTCTCATCCACTATCTTTTCCTCTTCCCAATTGATTCTAATAGTAGTCAGAATATCAAAACAATCTCCCGGTTATCGACGTTGTGTGTAGGCATCAAAATCGACCTCGCATCCAACTATTTTGTCATCCGCACTTGACTCTTCATGAAATCGATGCAGCTTAGTAGGCTAGGCTACTCTGTCTCTGTTGGCAAGTTTGATGGATTTTTCTTTTTTTTTCTTTCTGGGATCCAATTTCTTCTTCTTTTAACTAAAGAAAACTCACCGGTAAAAAAAAAAAATGTCTTAATTATTTATCAGATGATGAATTAGAGGTATATGGAGCAGCGTTAGCGCAAGGTTAATTACGCAGCCGAGCGCGTTTCAGCACCACGGACAGACCCAGCAGAAGGATATAGCAGGCGCACGGTGGGTTAGAGATGTTCAAGCCTTGAAAGCCTGCGTGACGCAGAGGACAGAAGACACAATTGCCGAAATTGTCATCACTTAAAAAGTACTTCTTCGTTCTTGTGACTCGTATACGGCTGTGCGCGGGCTGCAGGAGAGCGGACATGCGGACATCATCCTGGGATGCGCACAGATGCAACCAGAGACGCACGGCGGCGGCAGCAGAGGAGACACCGCGAGTAAAAGAGAGGTAACGCGGGTTAAATGGACACAACTGGGAACTAAAGCGCAGAGAGAGATGGTTGAGGTAAAATCCCCCCCCAAAAAATTGAACTTGAGGAAAAACTCAGGAGCTATAGGTTTTAAGGACGCCCCGTCCACGTGAGTCCCCTGTGACAACCCTTCATTGGTTGAGGGGGCTTTTTTGGGGTGTTGACGAGCTGCATGGCGGAGAGGAAAGTGGACCCCCCCTTTACGCCCACTCACCCCCTCCCCCCTCGCTCCCTCACTTTGATTAAAAGAGACACTGAATTCATCAGGAGACTCAGATCCAACTGTTTACAGGCAATTTTCACACTGTTTGCTTTCATTACATCATTGATGAGGCTTATAATGGGGTTATTATGTGGAGCGGGTCTAGGTATTTTCTCGCGCCTCTCTTGAAGCGCGTGCGTGCTCAGTCAAAACTTTGCGGGCTTGTTTGGCTTTATTACCGCTTATCTTATGTCTTGTCTTATTGGTGATAGTCGAAATTTGAACTCAAGTGTTCGTCCATGTCTGTCCGTTATGTTAAGAGTATCGAGACGTTTTAGCCCGTTGGCTCCAACGTAAGTCGAGGTTTGACCTCTGCCTGGCCAACAAATGTTTTGCACGTGCATGCATTTGAAAAATTGCTTGAAATATGGACTTTAATAATAATAATAATAATAATAATAATTAGAAGAAGAAGAAGAATCACAACAATAATAACAATAATACGTGTATATTATATTATAGATATTATTATTGTTATTGCAATGATTACTATTATGATGATTATTATTATTGTTGTTATTATCATTATTATTATCATTATTATTATTATTATTATTATTAGGTTGTTATTTAGGCTATGTGTTCTTGCTGCAGATGTTGTTATTGGGATAATAATCGGTGTTGTTATTGCTTATTGTAATATACGGCCAATGGACTAATATTTCATCATTTATCAATTGTATGCACATGTACAGCAATAGATAGGTACTTTATTGATCCCCAAGGGGAAATTAATACAAAGTTTATCTTACAAAACGGCCATTTATATTGTTTTGTTTGTCTACCGGAGTCTCCGTGTTTTAAACAATATGCAATAGCTACATAAATATGTTGTTGCAGCGCCTCAAGAGTGAATCCCATATACGCCTACATCATCGCTAGCTAAAATGCTACTCCGGACTTTTTTCTTTTCTTTCTTGCAAGTGAACAAAGCACGAGCATCGACACGTCAACGTTTAGCTCATAACCACTACCTAATAGTCATGTATACAATGCTAATGGGGAATAATAGTCCGAACAGCATGCGCTGAAAGGGCAGTGTGTGTGTGTGTGTGTGTGTGTGTGTGTGTGTGTGTGTGTGTGTGTGTGTGTGTGTGTGTGTGTGTCTCTCTGTGTGTGTGTGTGTGTGTGTGTGTGTGTGTGTGTGTGTGTGACGCAAGTTTTAACGTGCATGAAATACCATTGTCTCCACTTTCGCTTCTTTCTCCAGAACAGTTAGCCCTGCCTGACTCCCCGACAGGGCCTAATAATCGACCCCCCCATGTGACCACCAGATTGGAGGCGCTCGTCGGCCGCAGACACCGGCAGGTTAGTGGCTCCGCTCCCGGCTCCCATGGGGTCCCCATCGCGGCTGCAAGCTGTCACGTCGAGGCGGGGACAGAGATGGGAAAGAATACACACACACACACACACACACACACACACACACACACACACATCCTGGAAACGCAGCTTTTCTTCATCATTTACTTGCGTTCCGCAGGGTGGATTATGGAGGCGAGTCCTAGACAGACTGCTTTCGAATAACTCCTTCTCCTTGACAAAACATATATAGGCCTACATATATACACTCATATATATATAAGTATGGATATATATATAGAGAGAGTGTAATTATAATATATAGAGTGTAGTTATAATAATGGTAAGAGCTGCCTCCTCATTTGAGTCGTCATATATGAACGATGTCATGTGAAAAATGAAATGCGATAATAGAAATGTATTTAAATGGGACACACATAACAAACGCAACGAGTTTCTTCACTTCAAATATTTCTTGTTGTTGTTTTTTCTTCTTCTAATAATTGATCCGCTCGCTATAACTGCGGATTTTTAATCTAATCTGTTAGCGAAAATTTTAGGGGACACTTAACCCCTTTACAGTTCGTCAAATCGGGATGCCACAGAGCCTGTGCGCGTGTTGATGTGCGCGTGTTGATCTCTCTGTTGATAGGCTGGGCCGCCACCGGTGTCCTGCAGGTGGATGAACGGTCAGCCAGCAGCGTGTGTGAAGAGAGAGAGAGAGAGAGAGAGAGAGAGAGAGAGAGAGAGAGAGAGAGAGAGAGAGAGAGAGAGAGAGAGAGAGAGAGAGAGAGAGAGAGAGAGAGAGAGAGAGAGAGAGAGAGAGATTGCTCTGCGGTGTAATGACTTGGCTCCAAGCTACCTGCTATAAGCAGAGACATACTGTGTGTGTGTGTGTGTGTGTGTGTGTGTGTGTGTGTGTGTGTGTGTGTGTGCGCGTGGGTGTGTGTCTTACTCTGTGTGTCTGTGTGTGTGTGTGTGTGTGTGTGTGTCTCACTCTGTGTGTGTGTGTCTCACTCTGTGTGTGTGTGTGTGTGTGTCTCACTCTGTGTGTGTGTGTGTGTGTGTGTGTGTGTGTGTGTGTCTGTATGATATGATATGGGTTACATACCAAACTGCCACTCTAAGTTTTACTTGAAATATCTAGAAAATATATAGAGAAAATATGAGGAGAAGATATCTTTATTCTGTAGACACTTATCAAGGTCTCACCATAGTAAGTATGGATTTCTGCAATGAATTTAATATAAGGTCATTCTTTCTTTTACATAGCCTATATATTATGTCTTAAAAAACGGTCTTTTTACATTGTATCTGTAAATATGAGTTATTCTATGGATTTTGGTGTCAACATAACTAACGATTTCCAATTTGTAATACAGATTTTTTTTTTTTTAAAGAGTGTCGTCGTTTACAAAGCCATGTATTTTTCTCGACCTGGGCTCAGAAAAAGTGTAGCTGAAATAAAGATGATTATTTCTACATCTACCTGTCACTTATGTTAATAACGTTAAGACTTTCCTCTCTGGCCATATATTCATTTTTGCTGCGAGACATCTTCTCCTCCGAGGCCCCAGACCAGGCAGGTTAATCACACCTCTTGGGGCTCTTCAACACTCTGGGTCCTAACCCTAACCCAACACTCTGGGTCCTAACCCTAACCCAACACTCTGGATCCTAACCCTAACCCAACACTCTGGATCCTAACCCTAACCCAACACTCTGGATCCTAACCCTAACCCAACACTCTGGATCCTAACCCTAACCCAACACTCTGGATCCTAACCCTAACCCAACACTCTGGATCCTAACCCTAACCCAACACTCTGGGTCCTAACCCTAACCCAACACTCTGGGTCCTAACCCTAACCCAACACTCTGGGTCCTAACCCTAACCCAACACTCTGGGTCCTAACCCTAACCGAACACTCTGGATCCTAACCCTAACCCAACACTCTGGGTCCTAACCCTAACCCAACACTCTGGGTCCTAACCCTAACCCAACACTCTGGGTCCTAACCCTAACCCAACACTCTGGGTCCTAACCCTAACCCAACACTCTGGGTCCTAACCCTAACCCAACACTCTGGGTCCTAACCCTAACCCAACACTCTGGGTCCTAACCCTAACCCAACACTCTGGATCCTAACCCTAACCCAACACTCTGGATCCTAACCCTAACCCTACACTCTGGATCCTAACCCTAACCCAACACTCTGGGTCCTAACCCTAACCCAACACTCTGGATCCTAACCCTAACCCAACACTCTGGGTCCTAACCCTAACCCAACACTCTGGGTCCTAACCCTAACCCAACACTCTGGGTCCTAACCCTAACCCAACACTCTGGGTCCTAACCCTAACCCAACACTCTGGGTCCTAACTCTAACCCAACACTCTGGGTCCTAACCCTAACCCAACACTCTGGGTCCTAACCCTAACCCAACACTCTGGGTCCTAACCCTAACCCAACACTCTGGATCCTAACCCTAACCCAACACTCTGGGTCCTAACCCTAACCCAACACTCTGGGTCCTAACCCTAACCCAACACTCTGGGTCCTAACCCTAACCCAACACTCTGGGTCCTAACCCTAACCCAACACTCTGGATCCTAACCCTAACCCAACACTCTGGGTCCTAACCCTAACCCAACACTCTGGGTCCTAACCCTAACCCAACACTCTGGGTCCTAACCCTAACCCAACACTCTGGGTCCTAACCCTAACCCAACACTCTGTATCCTAACCCTAACCCAACACTCTGGATCCTAACCCTAACCCAACACTCTGGGTCCTAACCCTAACCCAACACTCTGGGTCCTAACCCTAACCCAACACTCTGGGTCCTAACCCTAACCCAACACTCTGGGTCCTAACCCTAACCCAACACTCTGGGTGATGTTGAAGACGTAAGTAAAAAAGAAGAAAAAAAAACACTCAAGAACAACAACAACAACAACAACGTTGAATGGATTTTTTTATTTATTCATTTGAATGCGAAATGTGTTGTGTTGTGTTGTGTTGTGTTGTGTTGTGTTGTGTTGTGTTGTGTTCAATAAATATCTGGATGGTTTCTAGTTGTTGTTTGTCGTCGGCGTAGAATTCTTGTCGGTTGGTGTCGTCGACGTTGTCCTCGTCGCCTTCCGGAATCCGCTGTGGTGGCATCTCTATCTATCTCATCTCTATCTATCGTTCCGGAACACGCCGTAGAAACATCCCCTTTCCGAAGAGAAGATGTGTTAACAACACCCCAAAAAAACACACCAAAAAACCCACACACACACACACTCCACCCCCCCCCCCCCCCCCAAAAAAAAAAAACGTAGAAAAAAAGAGAGAGAAGAGAGATTTCACACAACAAACAAACAAACATCGGATACAAACAAACACCTTCCTGCGTATAGCGGCGGCGGCGGCGGCGGGGCACACACCCGGGGACCAGTCAGGGATGCAAATGTTGCACCTTAAAGCCACACAGGTACCGGATTTGACAGAAAATAATGAGAGTAGCTGAATCTTTTATAAGGTTAACACTCACATTTCCCAGTCAGCTGTCACACAAGAAAGAATTTAGCACACGCACGCGGGCGAAACAAACCTTCATCGCCTCATTAAGGGCCTGACAGCGCCCTGGACCAGCCAGCCTCCCAGCGCCAAACGCGCCAGCCGCAGACAACGCCAAACCCGCCACCTCGTTTTGTGTCTATAATTTGCAGCGGAGACAGACCCCCCCCTACCCCTCCCCTCCCTCCCTCCCTCCGCGTAGGGAAGAGAGAGAGAGAGAGAGAGCAGGGAGAGGAGAGAAGGAGAGGAGGGAAGAATTATGAGGAAAGGTAGAGAGAGAGAGAGAGAGAGAGAGAGAGAGATAGAGAGGGGGGGGGAATGGCAGAGGCTTGTGGAAAGGCGAGTGCAGAAGAAAGGGGGAGAGAGAGAGAGAGAGAGAGAGAGAGAGAGAGAGAGAGAGAAGAGGGAAGGGGAGGGATGGTGGGGGCCTTGGGGGGAAGGTGGAAAGATGGCTAGCACGGCAGGAGTCTGATTCTCCCCTAATTGGAAGCATTGGGCATTGTCAACCCAGGATCCCCTGCCTCTCTCTGACAGGTAGAGCCGTCAGAATGATAGCCCACTTGTCAGCGCAAAAGACCAATAAAAATAAACCACTTTTGATTTAATTGGAGGGCCTAGCCACGGTGTGTGTGTGTGTGTGTGTGTGTGTGTGTGGTAGTGGTGGTGAGGGGAATCGCTGTAGAGGTAGTAGGGGTTGAATGTGTGTGTGTGTGTGTGCGTGCGTGTGTTGTGTGTGTTAAAGGAAATCATCACTCTATCCTTCAGTGCCTCTCACTCCCATCCCCCCTCTCCCCTCTCTCCCCCTCTCTCCTCCTCTCTCCTCCTCTCTCATCCCCAGTCAGCTGGGAGGGCAGTGAGGGCAGGGAGGGAGGGAGGGAGGCAGCCAGGGAGCGAGGGAGGGAGGCAGGCAGGGAGGGAGGGAGGCAGGCAGGGAGGGAGGCAGGGAGGGAGGGAGGGAGGCAGGCAGGCAGGGAGGGAGGCAGGCAGCCAGGGAGGCAAGCAGGGAGGGAGGCAGGGAGGGAGGCAGGGAGGGAGGCAGGCAGGGAGGCAGGCAGGGAGGGGGGAGGGAGGCAGGCAGGGAGGGAGGCAGGGAGGGAGGCAGGGAGGGAGGCGGGGAGGGAGGGAGGGAGGCAGGCAGGCAGGCAGGCAGGGAGGGAGGCAGGGAGGCAGGGAGGGAGGGAGGGAGGGAGGCAGGGAGGGAGGCAGGGAGGGAGGAAGGGACGCAGGGAGGGAGGCAGGGAGGCAGGCAGGGAGGGAGGGAGGGAGGGATGGAGGGAGGCGGGGAGGGAGGCAGCAGGGAGGGAGGAAGGGAGGGATGGAGGGAGGGAGGCAGTGGCCCCTGGCCTCCCCTGGTACTCCCCTCCACTCCCGGGGAGACGGGTTCTGGTTCAGTCCCAGGGGGCGTGTGGGGCCAGGAACTATCAGAGCAGAACTTTGTTCTTTGTGAGTGTTTCCTTCCTGACACACCAGACGTGGAGATGGCACCGTCTGTCTGTCTGTCTGTCTGTCTGTCTGTCTGTCTGTCTGTCTGCCTGTCTGTCTGCCTGTCTGTCTGAGGAGGCCAGAGGGAGGCAGACATGTCCCTGTTGACAGGCTTTGGTACACTGGGTGTCAGAAAGGATACACTCACCGGACACTTTATTAGGAACAGCTGTACACCTTCTTCTGGTGGAGGTGGTGTAATGGTGTGGGGAGGAAGTGGTGTGTGTTTGAGGGAGTGTCTTGGCAGACTTTGGGCCTGTTCATTACCAATTAATCATCACTTGAATGCCACGCCTATTTGAGTGTTGTTGCTGACCATGTGCATCTCTTTCATGGCCACAATGTACCCATCTCCTAATGGCTACGTCCAGCATGATAATGCACCATGTCAGAAAGCAAAAGTCGTCTCAAACTGCTTTCATGAGCATGATAATGAGTGTTCTTCAGTTGGCCTAGAGTCCTAGACAGTCACCCGATCTGAATCCAACAGAACACCTTTGGGATGTGGTAGAACGGGAGATTCACAGCTTAAAAGTGCACCTGCAAAAATCAGCAGGAATTGCGTGATGCAATCGTGTCGTCATGAACCAGAATGTAAAAAGAATGTTTCCAACATCTTGTGGAATCAATACCTTGAAAAGTTTAGGCTGTTTTGAGAGCAAAGGGAGGCCCTACCCAGTATCAGTATAGTGTTCCTAATAAAGGGACACCCTACCCAGTATTAGTATAGTGTTAATAAAGGGAGGTCCTACCCAGTGTTAGTATAGTGTTCCTAATAAAGGGAGGCCCTACCCAGTATTAGTATAGTGTTAATAAAGGGAGACCTTACCCAGTATTAGTATAGTGTTCCTAATAAAGGGAGACCCTACCCAGTTTTAGTATAGTGTTCTTAATAAAGGGAGACCCTACCCAGTTTTAGTATAGTGTTCCTAATAAAGGGAGGCCTTACCCAGTTTTAGTATAGTGTTCTTAATAAAGGGAGGCCCTACCCAGTGTTAGTATAGTGTTCTTAATAAAGGGAGGCCCTACCCAGTTTTAGTATAGTGTTCTTAATAAAGGGAGGCCCTACCCAGTGTTAGTATAGTGTTCTTAATAAAGGGAGGCCCTACCCAGTTTTAGTATAGTGTTCTTAATAAAGGGAGACCCTACCCAGTATTAGTATAGTGTTCCTAATAAAGGGAGGCCCTACCCAGTTTTAGTATAGTGTTCCTAATAAAGACAGTCCCTACCCAGTGTTAGTATAGAGTTCCTAAGTGTTCGGTGTGCGTTTCGTCAGGTGAAACTAGAGTCCATGTTAGTTCTACGTTACACGGGGAGACAGGGCAGGACTAATACATCACTGTGGTCAGAGCAGTTGTCTGTGAGCAGCTTCTCACGGCATCAACGTCAACACCAATGTTGACGCTTTATCTGCTTGTGAATATGGTCAGATTATGTGATGATTCTGACTCTGTGTGTTTGTGTGTCATCTTGTCTTTTTATTGTTGTCTGTCTTATACAGGAGCCTGTTTAGATGGACTGATCTTGCCACGCTGGGGCATGGTGGGTGTGTGTGTGTGTGTGTGTGTGTGTGTGTGTGTGTGTGTGTGCCTGCGCACGTGCTCGTGTGTGTGTGTGTGTGTGTGTGTGTGTGTGTGTGAAGACGGCTGCCCCGTGCCTGCGCCAGCGCCTCTGTCCTCTTGCACCTCCACAGCCCAGTGTTTTATTATTCTTGACAGAGTTCATTGAACACATCTGGTCCGAGGCAGAGGGGTGGATGAGGAGAAGGTGCCAGCAGAGAGGAGAGAGAGAGAGAGAGAGAGGAGGAGAGAGGGGCCAGCGGAGAGGAGGGAGAGAGACAGAGAGAGAGAGAGAGAGAGAGAGAGAGGGAGAGAGAGGGAGAGAGAGGGAGAGAGAGAGAGAGAGAGAGGAGAGGGGCCAGCGGAGAGAAGAGTCTGGAGAGAGGCCGAGGACGAGAGGTGCTCAAACCATCCATCATATCAGCCCCTTCATCAGGGAGGGATGGAGGGATGGAGGGATGGAGGGATGGAGGAATGGAGGGATGGAGGAATGGAGGGATGGGGAAGGGGTAGGAAGTTCCCTGGCTGCAGCCAAGTCCCCAAGACCCAGCCCCTGACCCTCCCTCTCCCTCTCTCTCCCTCTCCCTCTCCCTCGCTCTCCCTCCCTCTCCCCGCCCTCTGACCCTGTCAGTGGTGAGTCCCGGGTCGGTCCGAGTCAG
>NC_137689.1:74161479-74178979 GCF_963989245.1 Nansenia antarctica
GCATTTTTTTTTTCACGCATGAGAGGATGGAGTCGGGGTCTTAACTGGCCACTGGCAGGCCGTCCTGTGCAGTCGTCCCAGCTTGCTGCTTTGTCAATGTGCTGTGACTAATCGGGGGGGGGGGGGGGTCCCAGGCTCCCCTCTCCTTACCCTAATTAAAAGAGGATTAGCCGGCGTGGAGTTCCAGACCACTCCAACACGCCCAGGCAACCTCCATCCCTCTCTGCTTTCCCAGGATAATCGCACCTCAAGGAATTGCAAGAGGCTTCTTCATTTCTTTTTTGGTGGGGGGGGGGAGGTTATGGGGGGGGCAAGCAAGGTCCAGGTCCAGTAGAGGAATGGTTGTTGGCAGTAAGCCTGGGTCACTTTAGACCACACAGCTGTGACGGGCGGGTTGAGTGGCAGGTTCGCTCGGGGGCTACTCCTCCTGTGAAATGAGGCTAATGGAAGATACAGTGTGGCGCCTATGATCTGGGGGATCCAAGCCTATGTGATATATATATATATATATATACACTCACCGAACACTTTATTAGGAGCACTATACTGATACTGGGTAGGGCCCTTAGGAACAGTACATAATACTGGGTAGGGCCTCCCTTTATTAGGAACACTATACTAATACTGGGTAGGGCCTCCCTTTATTAGGAACACTATACTAATACTGGGTAGGGCTTCCCTTTATTAGGAACACTATACTAATACTGGGTAGGGCTTCCCTTTATTAGGAACACTATACTGATACTGGGTAGGGCCTCCCTTTATTAGGAACACTATACTAATACTGGGTAGGGCTTCCCTTTATTAGGAACACTATCAGTGGCGGACTGGCCATCGGGCAAGCCTGGCAAATGCCAGGAGGGCCGCGAGACTGGGCCCCTCAGAATGTATTATATAAAAAATAAATGAATAACATATTTGTAATTTTGTCTCTGGTGATTTTCATTGAAAATTTAAATAACTTATTTCAGCAGACCGCGGCCCAAACCATTTTATATCGGCCCGGGCCGTCCGTGCAGTTCTGCGCGTATGCCCAGGGCCTAACGAATTTTCTCATGATCAACTCGTTGCTACGCAAAGTTAGATAACTCGAGTAGAAGAAGAAGAATAGAATATAAGAACGAAATCTGTTTGCGAAGCAAGCAGGTGCCAGCAACACTCCTCAACTAGCACTAGGACTAACATTGAACTTGTGGTAGAGGGAGACGACGAGGGAGAGAATGATTGACAGGGTTGTAGAGAAAAACAAACTACTTAGTAGTCTGCTAATTACATGAAGGTAAGACACATTTATTACACTGTGGCTGTGCAGTGCTCTTTTTCTGCTTTGGTGAAGCTAAATGTAATATTATGCACTGTGGCTGGTGTATTGTTTAGGCTCATACATGTGATGGTTCATGTAACTGTAGCTTTTTTTTTGCTAACGTTTTTGTATTCCGTGTCAGAGCAGCTTCATTTAGCTACACCGAGTCTATATTAACGTAAGCTATTAGGCTTAACTGGACCTCAAGGTCCTTTTGGCTAAGATAGATGCCACAGTTCAGGTTAAGTCAGTCACTGTGGATTGTTGTCGGCACTCTGAATTCATCAGCGATTGTAGTGTGTGTCAGTTGCGTGTGTTATGTGTTCCAAATGTCTACATTGGATTCTGGTCAGTCTGGTTATCTCAAGCTTTATATGTTAACAATCCTTGTTGCGTGTTGGGTTTGGAAATAGGGCTGTTGTGTCGCAAATGCCAGGGCTGTTTTTTGATCCCAGTCCGCCCCTGAACACTATACTAACACTGGGTAGGGTCCCCCTTTATTAGGAACACTATACTAATACTGGGTAGGGCCTCCCTTTATTAGGAACACTATACTAATACTGGGTAGGGCCTCCCTTTATTAGGAACACTATGCTAATACTGGGTAGGGTCTCCCTTTATTAAGAACACTATACTAATACTGGGCAGTGGCGATTCTAGAGATTTATACATGGGGTGGCAAGCAGATATTTTAGCGTGGCCATAATTTGTGGCCATCTTAATATGTGATTAATATTGATGTATATTTATCATCACTTATTGCCTGTTCTGCAGAACTAGTGTGTGCACACCAGTGTGTATGTGTACAGGTTTCTCTCTTATCCAGTAAATTATTACATAGACATAGGTTTGTAGGAGATTATTATTATTTTAACCCTAACCCACATTTTATTATCTCTTTCATTCGGAGACAATAAACAAGGAACATGAATAACGTGTGCTGAACTTGATCGTCAGAACAAACATAATAAGAATGAGAGGTTTCATGTCCAAGCAAGCCCTTGAACTCATCCATGCATTTGTTTAGAGTAGACTTGATTATTGTATTAAAATCTTGTTACAATGACATAACTATAATAACTCTAACGTCAGCTAAACAGTAAGTAAAAGCTGTATCTGTGTAGCTAACGATAGCTAGCTAGCTAAATAGCTAGCGAACTTAGCTAAGTGGTAAACAGCTGAACTGCAAAAACGTCATCGCTTCATAACTCAACAAATAACGTTACATTGATGAACAAAACATTCATTCATTTACTAAACATATCCATTAGGTAATGAATGCTAAACGTAATAACGTAATGAGTTAAAACCACATTTCACATTACCTGAACAGGCTCCACGAGACTGACAGCTCAGCGGGCAAACTCAAATCTGTCACGTGACCAGGGTGCAACCATTCAGGACGCAGGGGTGGAACACTGAGTTTATTTTTCAAACTTGAGAATTTGAGAAATAAAAATAAAAAATAAAGATCCAATAAGAATAATAATACAACAAATGATATCCCTCTATGGCACACATTATGAATCCAGTTGAGAAAAAAAAATGTTTGGAGTGTTTTTTTGCATACTAATACTGGGTAGGGCCTCCCTTTATTAGGAACACTATACTAATACTGGGTAGGGCCTCCCTTTATTAGGAACACTATACTAATACTGCGTAGGACCTCCCTTTATTAGGAACACTATACTAATACTGGGTAGGGCCTCCCTTTATTAGGAACACTATACTGATACTGGGTAGGGCCTCCCTTTATTAGGAACACTATACTAATACTGGGTAGGGCCTCCCTTTATTATTAATAATAATAATAACTTTTTATTTGTATAGCGCTTTTCCTGCAAACGTTGCAGCTCAGAGTGCTCCAATCATTATATAATCATAATTTAATTATTTAGTCATTTAAAGGCAATAAAAGATGGGGTTTTGGTCTTGACTTGAACATATTTACTGAGGTTGCATCCCTAATGTAAACTGGCAGTGCATTTAGCAATTATTAGGAACACTATTCTAATACTGTCAATCTCCACTGTCTCTATCCCACTAAAGAAAAAAAGAAAAAAAAAGACTTGGTTGCACAATCAAAATAACGAGCTATTTAAAGTGATAGCCTACAACATCCTCTACCATGGTTGAAATTGAGGACAGTGATAACTTACAGCAGTCAAGAGAGCAGTGATGATGATGATTAAGCTTGTAGCATAAATAAATGCTTAGGCTGTAACTTTTTGTTGAAAAGTTGATTTCAGTGTTTACAGAACAGAGCAGTGCTTAAAGAGATGTCCGTTTATTTCAGTGTGTTTAAAGGAGTCTGACAGACTTTCATGCTTAAAGAGCAGTCATTTGATTTTGCATTTGTTTCTTTTGTTTTGCACACAATCATTTGTTCGTTCATCTTTATTTATGAATAAATGTCGTTTTGCTAATATAAGTTATCCATGTATCCCTTTTTCATCCATCCTGTGGGACGGGTCGTGACTCGCGAGCTCGGGGAGCACCAAGCAGCATTCCTAGGTGCTCCTCTGAGCACTGGCCCCAAAAAGTTATGTGCACCCCTGCCTATATACAGTAGGCCTACAGGCCAAAAGTTTGGACACACCTTCTCATTCAATGCGTTTCCTTTATTTTCATGACTATTTGGTACATTGTAGATTCTCACTGAAGGCATCAAAACTATGAATGAACACATAGGAATTATGTATTTAACAATAAAGTGTGAAATAACTCTAAATATGTCTTATATTTTAGATTCCTCAAAGTAGCCACCCTTTGCTTTTGTTGTTGTTAATAAAATATATAATAATAATCTGTTGTCGCTTATTACTGTTAACTAATAAATCTGCGGCCTCTACTGTAGAACTGCGCCTGCGGCCTCGTACCTTCGACCGAATCACAGCCGTGCTGATATTCAGTATAACACACTCCCTCTCGTGTGATATTGCTTAAATATGCGACAAATGACGGTGGAGCAGGTACAATGTCAAGTTAAGGCAACGGCAATGGCGAGGTGACGCAACGCGGGTAGTGGAGCCAGCCTGTAATATTCTACAGTAGCCAGCTATCAAGATAACAATGACTGTCTACATGCCGCTACACATGCCTGATATGAACCAGCTCCCCAACCACCCCATAGGTAACGTGTATTGTCTAATGTCTATGTCTAAAAAATCAATAAAAATAATTAAGAAAGAAAGAAAGATAACAATGACTGATGCCTTCTTCTGTTTACACGAACACAGCCCATTGTCATATATGCATTCTTATCATTTCAATTGATAGGAGACATGCTGAAAATAAGGTATTGTCTTGTTTTACTTCTGTCTACAACTACTATTTCCTGCAACGACAACATGTAGGCTACAATTTCCTCAATCTCACGTAAGTCATCTATTATGTCATCACATGGCCTCTACCTCTAGTAGCGGCACCATTAATTGGGACCTATGCTGTCTCTGCCAATGAGATGCTGATGAACCATTGCAAATACCCAAAAATGAAGGACTTGTATCACTAGAAAGGGAAAAAAAGATTTCTTAGCTATTGCTAATGTTCTTCCTTCTTCTGTTAATGTTACAATTGATCAGTTGAATGACAGTTCAGGTATTGCAGCAACGCTTAAAACACATAATGCTATGTATCACAAACGCTGTAGAAGCTACTGTAGTAGTTGTCGTGTCAAAAGGGCTCCAAAGTATGACGTTGGCTCCTCCTTAGTAGTGAGTCCTAAAAAGCTTCGATCATGTCAACCCAAAGCCTGTGGCATTCATTGTGTCATATGTGAGGGGGAGATATGGATGACCGTCACAAGGCAGTAACAGATAATGTTGATTCCAATCTGAAAAGCTGGGCAGAATCCTGTAAACATTTTTAGCTTCTTGGTAGATTAGTTACACAAGCTTCCGATGTGCACGCAGCAGGTGTGTACTACATGCCAAATGTTATCTCATGTTGCGATATGCAGTAAGACGGCAAGCATCTCATGACACTGCCAGGCCAGGGTGTCAGAAGGGGAAGCATCTACCAGTGAGTGGGGGACAACCTTTGACCATCTAACTATTGCACAAATTGTTGCTGTGGTTGAGGATTCAGATCCTCCTTCACAATCTCCTATTACGGCAACTCTACAGGAACCTTATGAAAGAACACATGTGTTTGTGTCTGATTATGAACCCCACACAACAACATTCAAGCAACATCTCCTCAGCTATCTGCCTGAATAGAGTGAACACCAGAAGGGGAGGGAAACCTACATCGCAAACAAGGAACAAGTCTCTAAGAGGAACAATTGGCCCAGGATGAGGCAATTCTGTTGATGAGGGCCGCCTTGGTTTTACACAAGTACTGCTTACAACGAGGCCACACATTTGACGGCTCCTTCCCGTCCAACTGTCTCACAACATTTGTTGCTCAAGCCTTACGACTGTTCAATGATATCGTCCTCCATGGGTCCAGAGTTCCTCAAACCCTGTGCAGCTAATACAGAAGATGCCAACCTGCAACCGAGAATAATAATAATAATAATAATAACTTTATTTGTATTGCGCTTTTCCTGCAAATGTTGCAGCTCAAAGTGGTTTAATCATTATAGAATCTTAATTTCATTATTTTGTAACTTAAATGCAATATTAAAAGGATGGGTTTTTATAATCTTAATTTAATTATTTAGTCATTTAAAGGCAATATTAAAAAGATGGGTTTTTAGTCTTGACTTGAACATGTGTGCTGAGGTTGCATCCCTAATGTAAACTGGCAGTGCATTCCACAATTTGGGTGCATAAAATGAGAATTCAGCCTCACCAAATCTCTTCTTCTTTTGTACATGTGGTACACAGAGAAATGAATGAATGATGAATGAATGAATGAATGAATGGTCTTTATTGTCATTAATACAGTAAGTATATATATTTTTTTTTTACCAGCCGGCCCGGCCGAAAGCTACCATCGAACGGCCCATAAATCGAAAGCTACCATTGAACGGCCCATAAATCAGGGACAGCGGCCCATTGGTCGATTTTCGATAGACACTGGGCTGGCCCAATCAACAGAGAGAAGGGGGGGGGGTCAGGGGTCACGCACGCAGCACCAGACCTCCGTCTCAGTTTCGCGGTAGTTTTGGGCCGAGCCGGCCGGCAAAATAAATTTAGTTAGCCTGGATAGTTACTAGATAGATACTGAGAGAGATGGAGCGCAAAAGCACACTAAAACGGAAGGGAGGCTGGGAAAAACTTAGGGAGAAAAACAAGAAGAAACTCGAGGCAGATGCTGCCAAATGTGTAAACATTAGGGACATGTTTGCTGCACCCTCAAGTTTACCACAGCAGCAACAGCAACAGGTTGAAGAGGAGGCTGGCAGGGAGGAGCGGGAGCAGGGTACAGATACAGAGGATAGAGAGGATACAGAAGAAGCGGGGCCGAGTCAGCCTGTAACCGTTGACCCGGTAAGGAAAATATAGGTAGCTGTGTAGGGGTGTAACGGATCGCCCCCCACGGTTCGGCACGCATGTGTACCGCGGATCAATTGCAAAATGTAACCAAGTAATAATATTACTTAATATTAGTTAATATCCCTTGTAAATCACAATGTAGAGTTGCCATGAAAAGATAGACGCGACAGTTGCGTGCTTTGTTTTACTCTAAAGCGCAATGATAGGTTGATAATGGAAAAAAAAATCTAGAACAACAAGGCTGCGTTCGTAAATTCGCTCTGGAATCTGATCACTGAGTACACTGGTCTACTTGCACTGGTACCATTGCTTACTGTATGTAGTCGTCTTTGTAGTGGTTTGGGGGAATACTACAGTTTGTCATATGACTGTACAGCACAGTATAAGACGAGTATATAAGGCAAGTATTTTTATGCTGGTGGGTGTGGTCCGACCGATTGGGGTGGGCCTGTCTGGGCCAAAAATTCCAGGGCCTAATTTTTGTCCCAGTCCAGCCCTGGGCGGAACTGTCTCTTTGCTGAAGATGACTCTTTAAATTACGATGTAAAGAAATAGCATGTGATTTTATTTTATTGCTCAAAATTCTCCCGCGCCGGAAATCCGGCACCGTGCCGGAGAACTTTAAGCCCTGCACTTTGAGGTCAATGCATTTGGTTTTTTTGTGAACTACCGTAATAACCAGGGGTGCACATAACTTTTTGGGGCCAGTGCTCAGAGGAGCACCTAGGGATGCTGCTTGGTGCTCCCCGAGCTCGCGAGTCACGACCCGTCCCACAGGATGGATGAAAAAGGGATACATGGATAACTTATATTAGCAAAACGACATTTATTCATAAATAAAGATGAACGAACAAATGATTGTGTGCAAAACAAAATAAACAAATGCAAAATCAAATGACTGCTCTTTAAGCATGAAACTCTGTCAGACTCCTTTAAACACAATGAAATCAACTGACATCTCTTTAAGCACTAACTGAATGTCTGTTCTTTAAACACACTGAAATAAACTGACATCTCTTTAAGCACTAACTGAATGTCTGTTCTTTAAACACACTGAAATAAACTGACATCTCTTTAAGCACTGCTCTGTTCTGTAAACACTGAAATCAACTTTTCAACAAAAAGTTACAGCCTAAGCATTTATTTATGCTACAAGCTTAATCGTCATCATCACTGCTCTCTTGACTGCTGTAAATTATCACTGTCCTCAATTTCAACCATGGTAGAGGATGTTTTTTTTGTGATCAACTTTTTTTTTTTTTTTTGGTGCTTGATGTTATTTTATTACTTCTTATGTTTCTACTTCCATCTTAAGAACTTTTTATTTCAACTGCAGCAGAGTTTAGCAGACAGGAAGATGTTAGCTTGGGCATCATGTGACTTGGATGAGATGAGATGTAGACCCCCCCCCCCCCCCCATTTTATTTTTTTTGCAGATCTACATGATTCACGTAGGTCACCTATTTAGAGGTAAAAACTGCGAATTTCGCGGAAAGGTGACAAGTTTGCACCACTGAGGCAATATTAAAAAGATGGGTTCTTAGTCTTGACTTGAACATTATGTGGGACTCTTGTGATGACTGGGTCCTTATACGCTTCATGCAGGGTAGGCTTATGAACTGTATGTTAAGATTACAGTGAGCATAAAGGTGAGTATATATAATGATATAATATTAATATTATTATATATATCATTATTATTAATAATAAATGCCATTTAGCTGACGTTTTTATCCAAAACGAGTTACATTGTGGTGAGTGCATAGATTTTCACTATATAGGCTATGGTATATAGGCTATGGTCCTAGACGGAATAAAACAAAATAAACATAAATATAAAAAATAAAAATATAAGACAAAGGAAAAACACACAAGACACACATTAGAACATCTGTAGTGCAAAACATTGAAGACAATTTTTTTATTTTTTATTGTTCACAGTTAAACACAAGCAACTGCTTTTTAAGAACTTTCTCTGTTGTTTTTTTTTTGCCTTTTTTTTCTCCAAACGTCCAGCTCCCAGAGGAGTCCCCGGTGCTCCCAGCTCTCCAGCCAAGTCCACACTGTGATTGTACCTTCTTTCTAATCTTGAGTTTGTTGTAAGTTGTTTCTCTACTGTTGTTGGCATTTTTAAAGTGGATTGTTGAACATGCTTTAGATAGCAAGGCAGAGGGAATGACAGCGGAAGATCCCCGGTGGACAACAGGATTTGTAAAAACCGTAAAAATAAAAATAAAATAAAAAACACGGAAGAACTTTCAACTTTCAATCTTCACATCAAAACGTAGTTCTTCCATTTTGTTTTTGCCGGGAAAAAAAAAAAGAAATAAACGGAAGCGATTGGAAGTCTGATGACTGCCGTGAGCTTATCTTTCTGTCGGGAAGGAAGGAGGCTAATCTAACTACTTGGCAGACTCATTTCTCTCCTTTCTTCCTCCCTCGCTCTTCACACTCAACTGGATCTATGACAACAGGTCAACAGGTGACCTTTACACACAGGGAATGTGCTTGACCTCCCCTTGTGACACACACACACACACACACAACACACACACACACACACACACACACACACACACACACACACGTCAACTTGAGAAGGATAACTTGGTTATTTTTGAAGTGGTGGGATTCAGCATCTGATTCAAATGTTTGGCACTTTCAACGTGTGCGTTCTTGGTCTGTGCAGCCGTGAGGTGAACGCCGTCAGAGACCGCCGCCTCATACTGGTCGGCTGTAAACGACTTGAATGATTATTACCACCAGAGCAGGGAACTGGACTGAATTTAGGATATGTTTTTTATCATGAGCGACATTCATTGTTCGAGCGAGGAGACCAGCGGAATATCTGACATTTTCATTCACCCCCCCCTCCCCCTCCCCCCATGAACAAATGCTGATATAAATATTGAACAATTTGATAATACAGATAATTAGCTTCAGTAACACCCTTTCATCATTACTGGAAATGCAAGGGAAGCATTAGTCACCCTAACCTCCTTCTACAGTTTTGCAAAGCATAACAGATGAGGGAATGATGGAATAATAAATACTATCGTAAAAAAAAGAAAAAGAAGAAAATCTAAATTTTGCATGTTTTTTTTTTCTTCTCATTGCAACTTGAGTGAGCCAACACACAATGGCATGTATACACACTCACACACTTACTGACAACAAACTCATCGGTCTTTCACTCTCTTTCGCAAGCACACACACACACACACACACACACACACACACACACACACACACACACACACACCACTGTGCAGAAATGGATGATTTCAGCATGGAAAAGGGGTTAATCTTCCTAGTTTATCCTACAAAGCAACAGTCAAACTCCCAGGTTTCCTCCCAAGCAGAGCGGGGGAGCTGGAATCATGGACACCCCCCCCACTTGGCACGACTACCCCCCAAAACCTAACCCCCCCCCCCCATCACGTAACATCTGTATAGGTGCTCAAGAGGGACAATCAGTCCATCAATACAAAAACATACCTTTCCTCTCTCTCACATACACACACACGCACACTACTAATAAATAACAATGCTAACAGAATCTGCGAGTCTCTCTTCCGTAGTGTTTTATACTTCTACTAATTATGTTTTGATGCAGGGTTCGTTTTTAATCATCACAAAACCCCCAAGATGAAGATTTAACAGATTTTAGAAATGATGATGATGGGGGTAAAGTTCATTATTCATGATATCATGGAATGTCACCAGAGCTAGCTACCTCCTCCTATCCTCCCTATTCCAACCTTCCTTCCTGTCGTCTATTAACGTTTCTGAGGGAACCTAATCGACCAATCACAGTGGTTCAAATCCTGCTGTCCACTCAGGGAGAAGGGACAAATAACACTGAATTCAAGAGTTTTTTTTTTGTCTGAAAACTCTTTTACTGTTCTATAGCATGTAGCGCTCTCTGTAGCCACTCTTCCAACTCCTCTCCTCTCCTCTCCTCTCTTCTCCTCTCCTCTCCTCTCCTCCCCTCCTCTCCTCTCCTCTCCTCTCCTCCTCAGTGTCTCTTAACTGTGCTCGTGATGTGTTTCATTATAGTCCATGATCCTTAGCTGTTGCTGTTGCCGGGGACGCCTCACGCCAGCCGCCGCTCCCGCTCCCGCTCCCCCTCCTCCTCCTCCTCTTCCTCCCCCCGCCCCGCCCTTCCTCCTGGGGCTCTCGGGGTTGTTGGCCCCCCTCTGCTTGGTGGTGGTGGCGGCAGGGGGGAGGAGGGGCTCCTTGGTGGGCACAGTGAGAGGGGAGGCCGGAGCCGGGGGAGGGACGAGGGAGGGGTCAGAAGGAAGGGGAGGAGCCTGGCTGGGGAGGGGGGGCTTCCCCTGGGAGGAGGAGGAAGAGGAGGAAGAGGGCTCCACACACAGCACAGTCTTCAGGCCCTGGGAGAGGCCGGCCAGGCGGCGAGGGGGGGGGGTGCAGGGGGGGGGGTCGCGTCTTCGCCGCCGTCAACATCGTCGTCGTCACACTGGCTCTCGCTCTTGTTGCGGAAGAGCTCTCGCGCCCGCATGCCCAGGAAGCTGTTGGCGCTGGGGTACGAGCCCGAGGTGAGGGGGGCGTCCAGGGAGGGGGGGGGCACGGCCGTGGCGGGGGCGTGGGGGGGGCCGCCGTAGGGGCAGGAGAGGGGCGGGGGCTCCACCAGGAGGGGAGGGGGGGGGAGGACGTCCTCCTGGCTGCCGTTGAACGAGGCCGCGGCGGCGGAGGAGGAGGAGGAGGAGGCGGGGGTGGGGAGGGAGGGGGGGGGTCGTCTTGGTCTTGGAGGATTTCGTCACCTTCGGTTGCCCTGGCGATAAAGTGCTGGCGTTGTTGCCCCGTGGAGGGGGCTGTTGTTGTTGTTGTTGTTGTTGTGGTGGTCTGGGGGGCGGTGGCGTCCGAACCCTCGGCTCTCTCTAGTCCATCTGGCACCAGCTCTGTCATCGCGCCGCCGTCGCCATGGAGACTGTTAAACGCACAAGACAAACACGTAAACGATCAGACAAACAAACAAACGTATAATCGATTGGATCAACGTGGAGTTTCTCTCTGTTGCTCCCCCGCCACCATCACCCAGAGGAGGGGGAGACTCTGACTGTGCTACGCTACGAAGGCCAAGGTTTGTTTACTGTGTGTGAGGGAGAGAGGGGAGGGAGAGAGAGAGAGAGAGGGGAGGGAGAGGGAGAGAGGGGAGGGGAGGGAGAGAGGGGGGGGGGGGGAGGGAGGAGGGGGGTGGGGGGGAGGGGGAGGGGGGGGGGGGGGGGGAGGTGGGGTGGGAGGGAGGAGGGGGAGGGAGGAGAGGAGGGAGAGAGAGGGAGAGGGAGGGAGAGGGAGAGAGAGAGTGAGGGAGAGGGAGAGAGAGAGGGGAGAAAGGGAGAGAGAGAGGGGAGGGAGAGAAAGAAGGAGAAAGAGAGAGAGAGAGAGAGGGGAGGGGAGGGAGAGAGAGAGAGGAGAGAGAGAGAGAGAGAAAGAAAGAACTCCCCCCCCCCCCAGACAACACACAGGCACTGCACACACACCCTTGGGAGACACGCTCCTGTCATTAACCAACTGTCACCTGATCATGAACACCTTGGTACCGCTGGTCCAGGCCTCACTAACAGGCCCCCTGCCTCCCATTGACTCTGGGACTTCCACTACACACCCCCACCCTCTGTCACACCCCCACACACACACACACACACACACACGCACACACACACACACACACACACAGACACACACACACACACACACACACACACACACACGCACACAATTATTGTTCTATTGCCCCTTTTGCCATTGTCTTTTTTTTATTTAATTGCTGGCTCTCTCTCTCCTTCTTTCTCTCTCTCTCTCTCCCTCTCTCTCCCCTCTCTCTCTCCCTCTCCTCTCTCTCTCTCTCTCCTTCTTTCTCTCTCTCTCTCTCTCTCTCTCTCTCTCTCTCTCTCTCTCTCCCTCTCTCCTTCTTTCTCTCTCTCTCTCTCCCTCTCTCTCCCCTCTCTCTCTCCCTCTCCTCTCTCTCTCTCTCTCCTTCTTTCTCTCTCTCTCTCTCTCTCCCCTCTCTCCCCTCTCTCTCTCTCTTTCTCCTTCTTTCTCTCCCTCTCCTCTCTCTCTTGTTGTTTTTTTATGTGCTATGCAACAACCTCACCAAGTGAGTTTCCTGTACGTGCAAATATACTTCATGGCACATAAAAAGAATCCAGATTCTGATCATAAACTAGTCGTGAGCGCTGCTGTCTCACCTGGGCTCGATAGAGGCGTCTGCCTCACTGCTGCCCCCTGCTGCTGAGGCGGAGGTACTGCAGGCGGGGCCCTCCATCTCCAGCCGGCTGTAGAGCTGCAGCAGCTCTGTCTGGAGCAGCTGGGTGGCCTTCCTCTGGGCCTGGTACCTGCCCTCCGACGCCTGCAGCTCCCCCCTGTGGACAGGAGGACAGACAACACACACACAGGGTCAGAGGGACACAGGGACACAGGGACAGAGGGACACAGGGACAGAGGGACAGAGGGAAACAGGGTTAAACAACACATGCCCAGGACAGATTCCCGCTGGGACCATATGTACTGGAAACGTATGCACTCACTGCAATGTTAGTCTCCCTGGATAAAAGTGTCAGCTAAATATATATATATATATATACCGTATATATATCTATACATGTTAGATCAAACACAAGCTGTCCACTCGTACACACAGACCAGGGGAGGCTGGTGGAGGTAGAAATTTGGAGGGCGGGGCGATTTGTAATGCATGGAATGGAATGAGGAGCCGTATCAAAACACAACATGACCCCCTCCTCCTTGATTTCTACCTCCACCAGCCCCCCCCCCCGCCCCCAACAAAAATAGAGACACTGTAGGGACAGACACACCTCAAACCCATACATTTGAATATTATCTGAAAGACTACTAGTCTATTAATTAAACACATCTCCATGCCTTGCACACCTCTAAATCCACACTGCAAAAAGTCAGATTAAATATCTTTAATCAAAGCAGTATATGCTTGTTTCTTTGTCTGACTGCACTACTAATTTTAAGATGTCTTTGACTTGTTTTAAGAGAATCTTGGCAAGTGAAATCCTCCTGTTCTGTTGTAATGATCGCAAGGTCGGCAGAAATCGGCGCTTCGAACCCCGACTGGCCGCATGTCGAGGTGTCCTTGGGCAAGACACTGAACCCCAAATTGCTCCCAATGAGCGGGCCGGCGCTTTGCATGGTAGCTTGCCTACCTCGCCATTGGTGTGTGAATGGGTGAATGAGAGGCCGTTGTAAAGCGCTTTGGAATAAAGCCGCTATAAGTCAGTCAATTTACGTACTGCTCCTCCTGAGACATCTACTGCCCCCCAGCACTGCGTCTCCTGAAGACACCCGCTTTTCCCCTCTACTGTGTCCCCTAAAAACTTATATTGCCCCCTTGTACTGTCTCTCCAGTGTTAAAAAAAAAAAAAAAAAAAAGTTTAGAAGAAGGTGATAGAAGAAGGTTTTTCCTTCTACCAATGGCCCCGGGCCTGAGCTGGATTACTCTTCCTGCTACGACTGGTGGATTGATGATTCACTTGCTTAGTATTCAAATGTATCGATTGTAAGTCGCTTTGGAATAAGGCGTCTACTCATGGGCGTCAGCAGCTTTTTGAATGTGGGGGGGACACTTATTTTTCGGGGGGTCTGGGGGTCCCCCCCCCCCCCGAATTTTTTTAAATAGTAGATTCAATTTCCTGCATTCTGGTGCGTTTTACACCCAAAATAATCTCCCTCTTTCTTTGTTTTTCCTTGGAGCTGGCATGGTCTGCAATTACTGACTACTATTATGTTTTGGTTTAACTCACAGAGGCCTGACACTGACACGTGGCACTTTTTAGGTACTTTATTAAATATGAAGATTCAAAAAGAATCAAAGAGTGAATTAGAAAAGAATGAGGTAATACTCAGAGCCTATTACAATCAAACTTAGCCCTCTTCAGTGCATTGCAGAACATACAACTATAACAAACAAACAAAATCAAAGAGTGAATTAGAGCTGTCTCCACTGCCCCTGCCTGCTGCCCCTGCCTCTGACTCACTCTCACTCTCAACCACCTATATCAGGAGAAATGGGGATGCATTGAGCACTTGTTCATATTGTTTTTCTCTAATAGAACATTTGACATAGAAATACAATCATCAATACAAAAAATACAATCACAAGCATTTTAGAAATAGAAAAATAAATGGAACAGGTGTTTTCTTCTTATTTTTTAACCCTAGCTCAAGCAATCAGATGCAAAATTGATTCTTTGGGTGGGTGCAATGGCCAAATTAAATAGTGCAAATGCTCAGGGCAATGAACACGGGCAGGAGATGCAATAATGACAGGACAGGTAAGCACTGTGAGGTGTTTGTCGCCATTCTGTGCTTTTGATGACATTTCGCCTGTGTCTGTTCTGCATTTAAACATGTCTAACCGCACTAGTAATGCCTAACAAAACTGCTAGTGCCATATAGCTGATCTAGCTCGTATTTGGTTGCTAGTAGGCTATGCTAATTATATTGCTAATACAGAGAATGTCTCATAAGGTGCTAACATTCTTATCAGAAAAGCTGGCTGTGTTTGACCTTGGAGAACGCAATGTTGCTGTTTGGCCACTCACGGGAAAACTTGGATGACTTTGACTTACTTTTATCTTCTTAGAAAATGTTTTCCTTATATCCATCTTGGTGGATGATCTAACGTCTTGCCTCAGTCTGAATGTTTTGAATCTGCGTGCGTGTCGGATGCTGCTGCTGCCGTGTTAAAAACAGAAGTAAAACGCGGAGTGGACTTCTGGATATGGGCAATCCCCTACTCATAAAGTGGAACGGATTTGATTGTGAAGCAATGAAAATAACGCTGACCAGTCATGCAACATATTTTTGATGGCAAATGTGGGGGGGTCCAAACGACCTTGTTTCAAAGGTGGGGGGGACACGTCCCCCCCCAAATATATGGTGGTGACGCCCATGCGTCTACTGCTAAATGCCAAACATGTAAATGTGAAATGTACCTGGCCTGTCCTTTGACGTCCTCCAGGAACTTCTTCTGCTCCACTATGAGGTGCTCCTTCTTGGACAGCTGGGTATCCATCTCCCCCACCCGCTGCTGGGCCGCCTCCAGCCTCTGGCCCTGGGTCAGCAGGCTCTGCCTCAGGCGCTCCACCTCCTTACCACACGATGCCTGCACCATCTGAGACTCTGGCAGCTGGGGGGGGGAGGGAGAGGGAGGGGGGGCAGAGGGAGAGAGGGGGGGCAGAGGGAGAGAGGGAGAGAGGGGGGAGAGAGGGGGGGAGAGAGAGAGGGGGGGGAAAGAGAGGGAGAGGGAGAGAGGGGGGGAGAGAGAGAGGGTGGGTGGAAGGGGAGAGAGAGGGGGGGTGGAAGGGGAGAGAGAGGGGGAGAAGAGAGAGAGAGGGGGAGAGAGGGTGGTGGAGGGAGAAAGAGGGAGAGAGAGGGAGGGAGAGGGAGGGAGGAGAGAGAGAGGGGGGGGGCAGAGGGAGAGAGAAGGGGGGAGGGGGGAGAGGAGGGGGGAGAGGGGGGTGGAGGGTGATAGCAGAATGTTGAAAACAAGTTTGTTAACAACACCATCGCTACAACTCTGTGTACGAAACACTGTACTGCACTGATGAATAACTGACAGGGAAACTTTCTCTACCGATGCCGTTATCGATCCTGCGTATCGGTTCGATTCTTTATCGATTCCCTTTATCGATTAATTTTCTGTGTGGAGAAAAAGTAGGCCTGCACAGGTTTTCCGCGTCAACGCAGCTGTTTTATTATCTGGAGTTTCTGGACACAGCACATAATATCTGAACATAACATTTGAGCATGAATAAAATGTGTGGAGCAGCTGGCTGGAGCAACGGTCTGTCTGCCGTCATCTAAAATGGATGACATGGGAGGATATTTGTACAGCATTGGTTTTGTTTCAGGCTTTCTGAGTGAAAGAAACAACCTGCTCAGCCTGCCTGCGTGCCGCTAATACTATTAGCGTAGGATATTTATCATCAGTAACGTAGGGTTAGTGTGTGTGTGTGTTAGTGTGTTAGTGTGTGTGTGTGTGTTTATCGTCAGTAACGTAGCGTTAGTGTGTTAGTGTGTGTGTGTATGTGTGTGTGTGTGTGTGTGTGTGTGTGGGTGTGTACCTGTAGCTCCTGTGTATTGGTGTAGTACTGTGTGTGTGTGTGTGTGTGTGTGTGTATGTGTGTGTGTTTATCGTCAGTAACGTAGCGTGATCAAACGTTCTGGCCGCAAACGTTCTAGCTAGCTTTCTGTTGCTAACTTTAGTGATGTTGACAGTTAGATACTCGCTAACTAACGTTGCCATTTTCATCTTTTAAAATCCATTCAAATTAACGTTAAGTTCATCCCATTTATAAACATGATTACGACTAGTTTTGTTACACGTAGATATCTGCATGTCGAGTACCAATTAAATTAAATTCCTAAATTTCGTTGTTTGGTACCTGTACTGTAGCAATGACAATAAAGACCATTCATTCATTCATTCATTCATTCAATCAAGCCGCAACCATAACATTTCGCAACCACTTGCTACGACATTTTTAGATTGGAATGTTCAGACGCTCGGACAAACTGTCAACTGTCAGCGCATCGATCAGAGGAATCCAGAACCGCTGAGGCGTACGATTCCCAAGAATCGAACAATTTGTTCAACTGGAACCAACCGGTTCTCGTTTTCCATCCCTAGTCGCCTCAAACCTTCACTTGGCGGTGTCTGGGCCTGTGTGCTGCCTCTGCCCCCCCCCCCTCCCTC
>NC_137689.1:74186479-74216566 GCF_963989245.1 Nansenia antarctica
GCACACACACACACACACACACACACACACACAGACCAGACACACACACACGCGCACACACGCACACACACACACGCACACACACACACACACGCACACACACAAATACATTACTTACTAGGACTTCTTACATAACCAGGAAGGGGCTTATTCAATTCCAGCACTGCTATAACTTGGCAGACAAGTTTTTTGGCCGACGAAACACACAAGGCACTTCTACGGTGATGAGCAGCTGGGGATGATTAGCCTGAGAGGGGCTTGTGAGGGAGGGAGTCACGGTAACCACATAGCGGAGGTGATCCCAACCAAACCAACTGCCTCTTCCTCTGCCAGCTATTAGCCGTTGGAGTAGGACGCTCTACTAGGGGGATTATATTTACAATTTGCATTTCTGACATTTAGCAGATGCCTTTATCCAAAGCGACTTAATCAAAGCGATCTGTCCATTAGTCATCGTGAGAGAAACTAATCCGTGCCAACGACCAGCGGACGTTTGGCAGCAGGAGCAATGCTAGAAGAAGAAAGGGAGAATTGCCGCTTTTATTATTTATTATTATTTACAGTGGAGAAACTTTGTACAGAGGGGATGAAGAGGTCTTCAGGAGGGACAGTTAAAGACGTAGCCTGAAGAGATGGGTCTTCAGTGTACGGCGGAATTATGCTACTAGGATGGCTAGGGATGGGCTATTAAGCTAGGCTATTATTCTACTATGATGGCTAGGGACAGGCTATTAGTCTAGGCTATTATGCTACCAGGATAGCTAGGGATAGGCTATTAAGCTAGACTTTTATGCTACTAGGATGGCTCGGGATGGGCTATTAGGCTAGGCTATCAGGTCACTAGGATGGCTAGGGATAGGCTATTAGGCTAGCTAGGCTATCAGGTCACTAGGATGGCTAGGGATGGGTTATTAGGCTAGGCTATCGGGTCACTATAATAGCTAGGGATAAGCTATTAGGCTAGGCTATTATAGATGGCTAGGATGGCTAGCGGTGGGTTATTAGGCTAGGCTATCGGGTCACTAGAATAGCTAGGGATAGGCTATTAGGCTAGGCTATCAGATGGCTAGGATGGCTCGGGATGGGCTATTAGGCTAGGCTATTATGCTACTAGGATGGCTAGGGATAAGGGCCAGGGAGGTCATACATGCGACTAGTGAGAACACCTGTCAGTCGTTGTCATTAGTGCTCGTTAGTGGGGAGTGGCTACAAGCCTGTTAGTGTCCATAAATATCTGGCCTGTCTGAGAGCGACAGCCTCCTGACACTAAGACTTGTGACAACAAGACAAGGGAGTCTATCTCTGGGAGTCAAGACTTGTGACAACAAGACAAGGGAGTCTATCTCTGGGAGTCCATCGAGGAAGGTCTGAGAGGAAGCCAGGGTACTAAGTACCTTCTCTTCCTTTTGTTTGTAGTGCTGCTGTCTTCGCTTACATCGGTCTACTGAGTGCGCTTAGCTACTTCTACTTCTGTTGGTTCATTAGCCCTCTTCCCCTCTATGGACTTATATCACAATGTGCTTTCTCCCTATTCCTGTTCTTCTGACACTCAGGAGGACACCTAGATGCTACATCCCCCTCGCAACCCCTCCAATCTCATCTACCCACCTTCTTCTACTGACCATGACTTTATCGCCGCAGGCGGTCTCTGGAATTGCCAGTCGGCGGTCCGGAAAGCTGAGGCTATCTCAGCTTATGCATCTCTTATGGCCCTCAATTTCCTTGCTCTCACTGAACCCTGGATCACACCAGAAAACACAGCTACACCAGCAGCCCTCTCTGGCGCCTACTCCTTTTCGCACAGGACTCCTCATCTCGCCCAAGTGGTCACATACTGTCCTTCCCCTGGCACACCTGTCTATATCCTCCTTTGAATTTCATGCTGCTTTTGTCTCCTCCCCGGTCAAACTCCACATTGTTGTCATCTATCGCCCCCCAGGCCAGCTCAGTGACTTCCTAGGCGAGATGGATGGCCTTCTCAGCTCCTTCCCTGATGATGGCACTCCACTCGTACCACTAGGTGACTTCAATTTCCAATCAGAGAAGCTTCTCTCATCCGGAGTACTTGACCTTCTCCTTTCCTTCGGCCTTACCCTGTCCCCCTCTCCTCCGACTCATAAGGCAGGCAATCAGCTCGACCTTGTCTTCACCAGATCTTCCCACACTTCCAACCTTACTGTTACCCCTCTTCCAGTTTCTGATCACCACTTTATATCCTTCTCCCTTCCCCTCAAAACCTCCTCTTCCCTGTCAGCCTCTAACCACTTAAGACCCTCTCGTCGTAACCTACGTACCCTGTCCCCCATCACCCTCTCTTCTTCTGTCCTATCCTCCCTACCCTCTGTTGAATCCTTCTCCCTTCTATCCACTGATGCGGCATCCTCAACCCTCTTGTCCGCTCTCACCTCATCCTTCGACACCCTCTGTCCACTAACCTTGAAGCCAGCTCGATCCTCTCCTCAAGCTCCCTGGCTCTCTGAAACGCTACATGCTTGTAGACTAGAGCTCAGAGCAGCTGAGAGGAAATGGAGAAAAACTGGCCTTTCTGATGACCTTATCCTCTATCACTCTCTCCTCTCCAACTACGCCTCCTCGGCATCAGCTGCTAAAGCATCCTACTATCATTCCAAAATACATTCTTCTGCCTCTAATCCTAGAAAACTGTTCTCCACTTTCTCTTCACTCCTTAATCCACCTCCTCCCCCTCCTCCTTCCTCCCTGTCCGCCGATGACTTTGTCACCTACTTTGAAAAAAAGGTGGACGACATCAGCAGCACCTTTTCCCCCCCACCTCTCCCTCCTCCTACTAACGATGCTAACACCCCTTCCAAACTCTCTCCTCGACACTCGGTCTCTGGCTTGTCATCTTTTTCCCCCCTCTCCCCCGATGAGATTCTCAAACTTATCACATCGAAGCGGGCAACCACTTGCCCTCTTGATCCCATCCCCTCCCCTCTTCTCCAATCGATTTCCGCCGACATCCTTCCTTACCTTACCACCCTAATCAACTCCTCCCTATCCACAGGATCTGTCCTAGCGGCCTTCAAAATAGCCAGAGTCAAGCCTCTCCTTAAGAAACCTACCCTTGACCCTTCATCTGTCCACAATTACAGACCTGTATCCCTTCTCTCCTTCCCTTCCAAAACCCTTGAGCGCGCGGCATCTAAACAACTGACTGACTGTCTCCAGAAGATGGATCACTTAGACCCCCACCAATCCGGCTTCAAGGCTGGGCACTCCACTGAGACTGCGCTCCTTGCTGTCACGGAAGCCCTCCACACTGCTCAAGCTTCCTCCCTCTCCTCTGTTCTCAACGCTGCTGCACGTCTGGTATTCAACCTCCCCAAGCACTCTCATGTCACCCCTCTCCTTCGCACCCTGCACTGGCTCCCGATAGCAGCTCGCATCAGATTCAAGACCCTGGTGCTTGCATATCAGGCAGCTAAAGGGACAGCCCCTGCCTACCTGAAGGAAATGGTAACCCCCCAAACTCCAGCCCGCTCACTCCGCTCCTCCACCTCGGCTGGCCGACTGGCCCCACCACCTCTGCACAGCAGTCGTGCTGCCCGATCACGTCTCTTCACAACTCTGGCTCCCCGCTGGTGGAATGAGCTCCCCATGGCTGTTAGAACGGCAGTCACTACCCATTTTCCGTCGTAGACTGAAGACCCACCTCTTCAGGTTACACCTTAACTGCTCCTCCTGAGACACCTTCTGCCCTCAGCACTACGTCTCCTAAAGACATCTTCTGCCCTCAGCACTACGTCTCCTAAAGACGTCCGCTTTCCCCTCTACTGTGTCCCTAAGAACTTCTATCGCCCCCCTTGTACTGTTTCTCTGTTCCTCCAGTATTAAAAAAAAAAAAAATATAAAAAAAAAAAAAATAGTTTTAGAAGAAGGCGATAGGGAGAAGGTTTTTCCTTCTATCAATGGCCCCGGGCCCGAGCTAGATTACTCTTCCTGCCACGAATGGTGGACTGATGATTCACATGCTTAGTATTCAAATGTATTGATTGTAAGTCGCTTTGGAATAAGGCGTCTGCTAAATGCCAAAAATGTAAATGTAAATAACTGTACCTCCGAAGGCACTACATATGGAGAGTGTGAGACTATGCCAAATGCCCTCTCTCCCATTGGGTTTTTGTCAGTTACATTTTAAACCCCTCCACTGCAGCACTGTTGAGAGGCAGCTCGCCAAGAGCATTTCCTTGGACTGTTTAATGCTGCTGTATCCTGTGCATATGATGAATACACTTTGACTTGAATTTTGGCTGCTTTCACATTGTGCACTCATAAACCACACAGTACATCTACATCCTCCGTGTGTGTTTAGGAGCGATAGGGAAACTTGGGGCTCGACAATTGACATTGTGGCACTGTAAACTCTACAGTAAAACCGTTATGCCGGAGTAGATTGAAGACCTCACATCTCTTCAGGCTACACCTTAACTGTCCCTCCTGAAGACCTCCATCTCTTCAGGCTACATCTTAACTGTCCCTCCCGAAGACCTCCATCTCTTCAGGCTACACCTTAACTGTCCCTCCCGAAGACCCCATCTCTTCAGGCTACACCTTAACTGTCCCTCCCGAAGACCACCTCATCCCCACAATCCCCCCAGTTACAGTTTCTCTACTGTAAATAAAAAAAAAAAAAAAAAAAAAACTTTTTTTAAAAGCATTGTAACTGCCAATGCCCCCTGGTTTTCTAGCATTGTAACTGCCAATGGCGGCCCCTATTACTTTTCTTACGATGACTGATGGATGGATGATTCACTTAATTAGCCAAATGTATTTTTTTGTCATTCGCGTTGGAGTCTGCTAGGAGCCTGCTAAATGCGTCTGTGTTTTAAGCGTCTGCTAGACGCCCAAAATGTAAACGTAAAAATACACCACTGTAGGCGCTGAGGTGACTGGTTAGTGTACAGCGGTGTATTTCACCAGCGTCCCGTCATGGCAGTGAAACTACAGTGTGGTGTGTAGCTGCTGTGCTTTGGTGTGGTTGTTGTTTACCTCCAAAGTGCGTCCAGTCAGCTGACTTGCTTGGCAACGGTAATCTGTAAGAGAGAGAGGGAGAGGGGGAGAGAGAGAGAGAGAGAGAGGGAGAGAGAGAGAGAGAGAGGGTGGGAGAGAAAGAGAGGGTGGGAGAGAGAGAGAGGGTGAGAGAGAGAGAGAGAGAGAGAGAGAGAGGGAGGGAGAGAGGGAGGGAGAGAGGGAGGGGGAGAGAGAGAGAGAGGGGGAGGGAGAGAGAGAGAGAGGGAGGGAGGGAGAGAGAGAGAGAGGGTGAGAGAGAGAGAGAGGGAGGGAGGGAGAGAGAGAGGGAGAGAGAGAGGGTGAGGGACAGGGCGAGAGAGGGAGGGAGAGAGAGAGGGTGAGGGACAGGGCGAGAGAGAGAGGGCGAGAGGAGAGAGAGAGAGAGAGAGAGGGTGAAAGAGGGAGAGAGAGAGGGCGAGAGAGAGAAAGAGAGAGAGAGAGAGAAAGAGAGAGAGGGTGAGAGAGAGGGGGAGAGAGAGAGGGCGAGAGGGGGAGAGAGGGAGAGAGGGCGAGAGGGGGAGAGGGGGGGGCGAGAGGGGGAGAGGGGGGGGAGAGAGAGGGAGGGAGAGAGGGGGAGAGAGAGGGGGGGAGGGGGAGAGAGAGGGGGGGCGGGAGGGAGAGAGGGGGGGAGGGAGGGAGAGAGAGGGCGAGAGAGAGAGAGAGGGAGAGACAGAGGGGGGGAGAGGGGGAGGGGGGGAGAGGGGGAGAGGGCGAGAGAGAGGGCGAAAGGGGGAGAGAGAGGGGGGGAGGGAGGGAGAGAGGGAGAGGGGAGAGAGAGAGAGAGAGAGAGAGAGAGAGAGAGAGAGAGAGAGAGAGAGAGAGAGAGAGAGAGAGAGAGAGAGAGAGCCATGATGGTTATAAAAACAGGTTTGAGCGTTCAACGAGGTCAGCAGTGGGCCTGCACATCTGACTCAGTATCCATATATAGACATGAATGGAAGAGAAAGATCCCAGTCTCCCCCCTTCCCTCCCCCCTCCCTCCCTCCCTCCCCATCTGGGCCTCGGAGACAACACACCTTTCTCTCTATGGCCTCTCTGTCTTTAGTCAATTACATTCCCTCAAGCAGGGCACGGCCTGCTATTCAGCTGTGGGGGGAAGAGTCTGAGAGGGGGGGGCGGCGGCGGAGGGAGGGGGGAGGAGGGGAGGAGGGGCGGGGGGGAGGGGAGGGGGATGAAATGAGGAAAGCCAGATTGTTCTGTGCAGAGCAGCTCAAACTCTGCTGACACTGTCTCTGCTGTTGTATGACTGGCTCGCGGTGGACGACGGTCGGTGTGTGTGTGTGTGTGTGTGAGGAGGAGGGGTGGTGGGAGGGATGGGATGAGGGTGGGGGGGTGGGGGTGTCAGACAATGGCTGTAGTTGTTCTCAACTGAGCGTTTCTCGTGGATCAGGGGAGGGCAGTGGACTGGAAGCAGCCCAACAGCCCAGCCCAGTTCTGCACTCTTGAGGGATCCAGATATCATAACTGCTCTGGACTTCTCTCTCCTTCAGAAAACATCCACAGAAAACAAACACTCTGGTTGTTCTGGTACTGGGAACAACTACACTCACCCTGGACACTTTATTAGGAACACCTGTGCTGTACCAGTAATGGTGTGGTGGGGGATGTTTTCTTAGCACTTTGGGCCCGTTAATACCAATCAATCGTCGCTTGAATGCCACAGCCTATTTGAGTGCTGTTTGCTGCTGACCATGTGCATCCATTCATGGCCACAATGTACCCATCTCCTAATGGCTACAATGTACCCATCTCCTAATGGCTACAATGTACCCATCTCCTAATGGCTACAATGTACCCATCTCCTAATGGCCACAATGTACCCATCTCCTAATGGCCACAATGTACCCATCTCCTAATGGCTACAATGTACCCATCTCCTAATGGCTACAATGTACCCATCTCCTAATGGCTACAATGTACCCATCTCCTAATGGCCACAATGTACCCATCTCCTAATGGCTACAATGTACCCATCTCCTAATGGCTACAATGTACCCATCTCCTAATGGCTACAATGTACCCATCTCCTAATGGCTACAATGTACCCATCTCCTAATGGCTACTTCAAGCATGATAATGCACCATGTCAGAAAGCAAAAAAGTTGTCTCAAATTGGTTTCATGAGCATGATAATGAGCTCAGTGTTCTTCAGTTGGCCTAGCCAGTCACCGGATCTGAAACCAATAGAACCCCTTTGAGAATGTGGTAGAACGGGAGATTCCCGGCTTGAATGAAAGTGCACCTGAAAGATCGGCAGGAATTGCGTAATGCAATCATGTCAACACGGATCAGAATCTCAAAGGAATGTTTCCAACATCTTGTGGGAATCAATGCCATGAAGAATTGAGGCTGTTTTGAGAGCAAAGGGAGGCCCTACCCAGTATAGTGTTCCTAATAAAGTGCAAAGTGAGTGTATATACAGTACATGAACTGTATGGTTGGATGACAACCGATCAGCATGAAGTTGGTCAGGTAGCAGGGTTCCTACACCTTCTGAAACATCAAGTTCAAGCACCTTTCAAGGACTTTCAAGCACCTTTCAAGGACTTTCAAGACTCAATTCCCTCAAATTCAAGGACCCAACATGGCATAGTTTGAGACAGAACTAGTTGACGAGCTAAGTAAAACATTTCTGAATATAGATCTTTTTTTTGGAGAGAGAGAGAGAGGGGAATTCAAGCACTTTCAATGACCCATGTCTATTTTTCAAAAACCTTTAATACCTTGATTTCTTTTTCTCAAATTCGTGAGCTTAGAACTATAAGGTTCTATCTCCGTTTAGGGCAGTTCAGAGATATTGAGCGTCAAAGTTTTTACATTCCTTTATGTTTTGTGAGATGGAACCTTTGTATTTTATTAATTACTAACTAAAAAATGTCAACATTTTAAAAATAACACCACACAGGCATTAATAAACACCTAATGGATCGGATTATGTAAAAAAACTACATTTTGACAAAAATAGAACCTTATAATTCTAACGTCACGAATTCACAAACTTTCAAGGATTTCAAGGGACCCGTGGAAACCCTGAGGTAGGTTGGTAGTGGTTTGACCTCTGACCCCTCACCTCTTGAGCACCTTGTCGTGGCAGTCGCCCCCTTGCTGAACGAGGCGATCCAGCACCTCCAGAGGAGAGGCCGACACCGCCCCGTCACCCCCCCGCTCCTCCTCCTCCTCGCCCCCGTCCCCCGCCAGCCCGCCGTCCTCCCTCTGGGACAGCCTCTCTGCGGAAGCCCGGCTCCACGCCTCCGAGGTCTTCTTCCTGACGAAGAGGGAGGCGGCCCGGGGCAGGGCCAGGTCGAACAGCGCCTCGTAGGGCAGGGGGGGGAGGTGGTTCTTGCAGGGGGGGCTGGGGGAGAAGAGGCCGAACGACGACTTGGTCGCGTCGTCCTCCCCGGCGGCCGAGGGGCTCTGGTGGAACCGGTGGCCCCCTTCGATCGGGGTGAACACGGGCTGGAAGGACCAGGACTGCTCCAGGTTGGAAGGCCGTTGGTTTTGGTTGTTGTCCCCTCCCCCTCCTCCTCCTCCTCCTCCTCCTCCTCCTCCTCCACCACCGCCGCCAGCCCCCGGCGTACTCTCTCCTTTGTCAGGCGTGGACTCTGCGTCGTGGGGGTCCCGGGCCGGGCCGCTGGGCTGGGGGTCGGCCGGGGGCTTCTCCTGCTGGGTGCCGGTCAGCGTCTCGGTGGTGCGGTAGAAGGGGGAGTCGAAGCCCCTCAGACCCCCCGCCGCCGCGCTGGCCGGGTCACGCTTGTCCTCTGCGATCTTCAGCAGCTCCTCGGTGAAGGCGGCTGGAGGGGGGGAAGGTTTTATTGTTACACGTCACGTAACACGAGTGGAAGAGGGTGAAATTGTTAGGTTTCGGTTCCTGACGTTGCAGCACAAGACAATGAGGCGATAATAATTCATAATGCATAATTCAAGATAAGAAAAAGTGACAATAGTGCAGGACATAAGTGACAAATAAGACAGGATACAATTAGCAGTACAACTAGTACATAAAATAGATAGTTCAGGGGATGTGGTCGTAGCGCCAAGCATGTAAGACGCGTTTCCTCGTGACTTTGCGTCCTTTCCAATGTGACTTTATTTTACTCATTTCTTGCACGATTCTGGTCTTTTATGGTTGGGAAAACATAGAACATATACATATACTAAGGTGACTTTTATAAACTTAAACAACCGTGATGTCTTCTGCTCGTCAGAGTTGCTGTATTGTATGGAAATACTCAGAATCACACTGTCGAGCGGAGACACACACATCGGCTCCAAGATCCTGCCACTGCAAGTGACAATTGTCGATAAAAAATAAAAATAAAGAATGCAGTCGATCCAAGTAATGTGAGAAAAGACACGGATGAGCTAGCAGTGAGCTGGCTAACCTTGCCCACATTCATTTGTTTACTGGAATTGGACTATTTCACCCAGTAAGTCAACAGTAATTGTTGCTTTCCATACTAATGGGTGGACTGTTACTAAGGGTTTGTTAATTTCATATATGTTCACAATTGCTTGACACTGTCAACATTTTTCTCTTAGGTACCTGTAGGCTCTAATAGTCAACTATGATGGCGATGGCTACGTTGGCTAAGTTAGCACGTTTCATAAGGTTTAATCGGCATGTCTCTGTTTGGGGAGACACTTCTGCCAGGGTGGGAGGGGGTAATACGGCTTGTTTACACAAGGGTTCGTTATATTTCGTGTTTTTTTTTGTATGTCTTTCTGTGTGTCCGCTTGGTCTATGAACATTGAATACATGTTATTTACTAGTTTACTATCTATCGTTATACATAAGTCCCTGCCTGTCAAGAGGTTGCTATGGCAACACCTAAACTAACACAGCAAAATGGAAGTGGGCTAAACTTTTGTAGCTGGAATTGTAGAGGCCTTAATAATCCTGTTTTAATATAATCCATCTCCAACCCTTGGGTGGCCAGATCATTGAGTTTCTGTTAAGACCAGATTGAAAATTAGTTGGATTGGCCATATTTACCTGTCTTCCTTTCAGGGTAAAGCTAAAGGTGTATGAATGAATGGTCTTTATTTGTCATTGATATAGTACAGGTACCAAACAACGAAATTTGGGAGGGGGGGCTCCCCTGGTGCTAGGAAAGAAAAAACTAAAACAAAAACAAGGGAAAGGAGCTGGTTTACACAAATAAAGGCTATGTACACTATCCACTATACTATACTGTACAAATAAAACACTGTGCTGTACTCTATGCTATGCTATACCTATTCTAACCTATTGCTGTACTCTATGCTATGCTATACCTATTCTAACATTTCCTATTCTCTACTGTGTAGCTACTCTGTGTAAAACATCCCGCTTCAAAAACAGTTTTTTCCCCTCTGCCATAAGGACTCTCAACACCTGACTCACTGCACTGTATAAATTGTAAATTGTAAATATGTTCTGTCTTGTCTTGTGGATATGTGTGTTCATGTCATGTACAATGTGTGTATGTTTTTTGACACTGTTTATGAGCTGTACCGACAACAAATTCCACCGACCTAGGTCGTGTGGTCATTAAACTATTCTTCTTCTTCTTCTACTATAGTTACTAGTACATATATTTTGGTCGTGTAAATCTCTGCGTAATTACTGGACTGAGATTTTCAATACTCTGTCAGAGGAAACTGAGACATTTATAGAGCCTAATATCATTACTGCTCTGCTCGACATCCCTCAGTTGCCTTTGCCTCCGCCCCGAGCGGATCTGACAGCGTGTCTACTTGTCTAGCATTATTGGCTAGACGTCTAACACTAATAAAATGGAAATCACCGCCTACTCACAGTCTGTGGATAAAAGAAATGATCAATAACTTACAACTTGGAAGAATCAGATTTAAACATTGAAAGGCTCCTCCAAGAAAATGTAAAATATGTGGGGGCCTTTCTTAGCCTACGCAGAGAAATGTACCTTCCCAGTTATCCCTGAAAATTCTTTTTTAAATAAATGTTTTATGTACTTTATTCTGACCTGGTGAGGACATTATGTTTACTGTAACATGTGAAATAAGACCAAGCGGACTGTTTGTGTTGTGTTTGTCTTGTAGTTGTTTTGCATTGTTTTGCTGCTGCTGTTGTTGTTAATGTAGTTTTTTCTGTAATATGACAGTCATTCACAAGTGCTTTAACAGTGTTGTCATTTTGTGTATAAAAATGCAATGGGGATGATAGTCAACAAGGGAACACGAGGAGGCCTGTAAGCAGAGGAGCTGCTGCACTCAGAGTCACTGGTGTCAACATATGACCAGTTATCTATCATCATCTGGCCTGGGCCACAGAGGAGGGAGGATGTTGATGTTTATCTCTCGTTAGCTTTGAATTGAAGCCAGTCAGCTGACTTCCTCCCGACGTCCTCGCCTTCTTGTTCTGAAACGGTTCCCTCGAGTCTCCGAAACTAACTGACCCTGCGTCACGAGGAGCGAGGATGATCAAAGTTATCAGAAGTAAGAGCAGATGAACTACTGGAGCATCAGAAGTAGCCAGACCCAGAGGCTATGATGTTGCTTTAGCTTGTCTCATCTTTCATGAGAAAAATCTTTCTTCTACTACTACTACTACAACCACTACTACTACCACTACAACCACTACTACTACAACCACTACTACTACCACTACAACCACTACAACCACTACTACCACTACTACTACTACTACTACTACTACTACTACTACTACTACTACTACTACTACTACTACTACTACTACTACTACCACCACTACAACCACTACCACTACTACCACTACCACCACTACTACCACCACTACTACCACTACTACTACCACTACAACCACAACCACTACAACCACTACAACCACTACAACCACTACTACCACTACAACCACTACTACTACAACCACTACTACCACTACAACCACTACCACTACAACCACTACTACCACTACAACTACTACCACTACAACCACTACTACTACAACCACTACTACTACAACCACTACCACTACTACCACTACCACTACCACTACTACTACTACTACTACTACTACTACTACTACTACTACTACTACTACTACTACTACTACTACTACTACTACTACTACTACTACCACTACCACTACCACTACAATTAAGCAACAACAAGAACAAACAAAAAGTGATTATTCCTTGTTCTAGTATTGTAACTGCCAATGGCCCCTGGTCCCAACCCTGGTCCTAACCCTGGTCTAACCCTTGTCTAACCCTGGTCTAACCCTGGTCTAACCCTGGTCCTAACCCTGGTCCTAACCCTGGTCCCAACCCTGGTCCTAACCCTGGTCCTAACCCTGGTCTAACCCTGGTCCTAACCCTGGTCTAACCCTGGTCCTAACCCTGGTCTAACCCTGGTCCTAACCCTGGTCCCAACCCTGGTCCTAACCCTGGTCCTAACCCTGGTCCCAACCCTGGTCTAACCCTGGTCCTAACCCTGGTCCTAACCCTGGTCTAACCCTGGTCCTAACCCTGGTCCTAACCCTGGTCTAACCCTGGTCCTAACCCTGGTCCTAACCCTGGTCTAACCCTGGTCCTAACCCTGGTCCCAACCCTGGTCTAACCCTGGTCCTAACCCTGGTCCTAACCCTGGTCTAACCCTGGTCCTAACCCTGGTCCTAACCCTGGTCCTAACCCTGGTCCTAACCCTGGTCCTAACCCTGGTCCTAACCCTGGTATAACCCTGGTCCTAACCCTGGTCTAACCCTGGTCCTAACCCTGGTCCTAACCCTGGTCTAACCCTGGTCCTAACCCTGGTCTAACCCTGGCCCTAACCCTGGTCCTAACCCTGGTCTAACCCTGGTCCTAACCCTGGTCTAACCCTGGCCCTAACCCTGGTCCTAACCCTGGTCTAACCCTGGTCCTAACCTTGGTCTAACCCTGGTCCTAACCCTGGTCCTAACCCTGGTCCTAACCCTGGTCCTAGCATAGATGTGTTATTTGATGACTGATGTATAGATGATTCACTTACAACAGACAAATGTACTTGTTGTAAGTCACTTTGGATAAAAGCGTCTGCTAAATGGCAAGAATGTATATTTAAGGACCACCCCCACCACCCCTCCCTCCCTCTCAGTGGACTCACCCTCCTCCTCCTCCACCACCCCTCCCTCCCCCTCAGTGGACTCACCCTCCTCCCTCTCCTTCTCCAGGCCCTGCTCCTTCACGAAGACCGACAGCTGCGTCAGCGTCATGGAAACCGTCTCGCCGTCGCACGCATCTGAGAGGGGAAGAAAGAGGACAGCCAATGAGCACGCAGAGATGAGACAAAGCGAGTGGGCCAGTGTTCAAAAACATGGAGCGGCGGGGACGACGAACCTACAGAGTGAGACAGAGTCTCCATGACAACTCACCTCGGTTGTTGTTGACCACCTCTCCTCCTCCGCCTCCTCCTCCTTTGTCGAGCTCTCTGATTGGCTCCTGCCTCACCAGCGGAGGTTTGCAGGACTCCGCCAGTCGGTCGTCCTGGACATTAACAGCGGTCGGTTGGTGAGGAACGGATTCAAACAACGACGTAGAATGAAGGCCGTGTCGACTACCATGTGTACATGCAGCAGCCTGTACTGAACTGTTTTTTTTTTTAGCTTTATTTATACAGGTAAGAAACACATTGAGCCCCAAGGGCTCATTTTCAAGTGTGACCTGTTCACAGGCATACAACATCCACCACAAACAAATACAATACAAAAAAACAAAACCTGGCCTACATAGTCTAAAAACTAAACTAAAAACTACATAGTCTAAAACTAAAACTAGTCTAAAATAGTCTAAGATAAACTAAACTTTCCGTCAATATAGACTAAAACTGAACTAAAACTACATAGTCTAAAACTAAAACTAGTCTAAAACAGTCTAAGATAGTCTAAAACTAAACAAAAACCTAAAACTAGACAGCTAAAGAGCTAGGGACAGGGAGGGGTCAGTAATGGGCAAAAGGGAGGGTAAACTTAATAGCAAGAACAAATCATGGACTCGCACTGTATGTCTCTCAGCAAGAGCTTGAAACTGGAAAGAGGGATCAGATGAGACAGTTTCAGACTCTGCTGTAATGAATTCCAAGAGGAAGGGGCTGCAAATGAGAACTGTACTATAGAGGGCAGTAGTGAGGACTGCGCGTTTTTAGAGTCAACCTTTTTGTCATTGCAAAGAGTACAACTGTACCGAAATGTATTTTTTCGCTATAGGCACAGGGTCAGGCATAGTCAACTCCCCTGGAGCAATTAGGGGTTAAGTGCCTGGCACAACGGCAGTGGTAGGCACCATGGATACAATACAGTCACAAGCTTACATGCAGCTGCCTCCTGAGGCAGGGATTGAACCAGCGACCTTCCGATTGCTAGCTTGGCTTCTAGGTAAATGGTAAATGGACTGACTTGTATAGAGCTTTATTCCAAAGCGCTTTACAACGGCCTCTCATTCACCCATTCACACACCAATGGCGGCAAGCTACCATGCAAGCCGCCGGCCCGCTCACTGGGAACAATTTGGGGTTCAGTGTCTTGCCCAAGGACAAGGACACCTCGACATGTGGCTAGCCGTGGGGGTTCGAACCGCCGATCTGCCGACCTTGCGATCATTAGACGCCGGCTCTACCTCCTGCGCCACAGCTGCCCCCCTAGGCGACCTGCCCCCCCCCCCCACCCACCCCCCCTGCATGGACGCTGGCCTACCTTTCGTGGGGGGCTGGCGGTGTTGGGGGGCAGGGAGACGGGGGGGAAGTCGTCAGAGAGGCTGGGGGGCGGGGAGGAGGTGGCGGGGGTGCTGGAGGCCGGCGTTCCTTTACCCCCTGCGTCGAAAAATCAACAAATAACAAAAGAAGAAAACCAATGAGGAACGTCTGTTCACCGGAGGTAATAACAAACAAGGGTTATCGTTAGGGTTGGGTACCGAAAATCGGTACCGGTAGGTACCGGTTACTTTACATTCGGTATGTACCCGTACCGAATTGCAAAGGAGATTTCGGTACCTCATTTCGGTACTTTTCTATCTCTTTCTCTATTTTTCTACGTCGTGACGTCACATCGCCTGTTAAATTTCCACTCAGTGAAAGCAGCGAGTACGGAAGGATAACGAGAAGGTTGCTAATAGCAACTTCCGCTAGCGGGTTGGCGTAACGCGACGCTCGACTTATGGGTGCGTTCCGTAAACTCGTTCTGGAATTCTGATCACCACTCGTGGAATGCCTTCTGTCCAATCAAATGACTTGCTCCCCTTATGACGTCGGGCCCAGTGTGCGCTGCGACGCTCTCAGAGCGAGTTTACGAACGCAAGCCTTTGATTGGACAGTGCACTCCAGGATTCGACGTGTCTGTTGATGACGTAGTGCGGATGTGTGGCTGCGTCTCTGCGAGGTGGACAACATGATCGGGGATCTCTTGATATTCGGGTACTGTCCTTATCCTACTACTGTGTCTGAAAAAATGAATCGTCATGTCATCATGGACCAGAGAGGGGGAGGGGAGTAGTAGTAGCTGAGCGGCAACAGAGTTTGGATTTTGACGAGGTGGAGGGCTCCAGTTCATCAGAGTTATATTTCCTCTTGGTCTTCTTGGTTCTGGGGGCTATGCAGGCCTCTTCACTAGATCCCTTCCTTGAGGGGCTGCCGAACAAGTGTGTACTCGTCTCGTATTCGACATCAGTACCAACGATAGGCACCCCCAGCTTAATGGAGTCCCCAAGGCTCAGGAGTTTTATTTTCATTTATTTTAATTTGAGTGTATATTTAACTAATATATATTGTGCCTCAGCAATAAAAAAGTGAAAAGCTGTTTAATGTTGTCGACCGTGTTATTATTATATATATATATATATATATATATATATATATGTCATTTTTAAAAATCAAAAGTACCGAATTTGGTACCGTTTTGGTACCGGTACCGTTTTTAAAGTATCGGTTAGGTACCGGTACCGGATAAAACCCAAACGGTACCCAACCCTAGTTATCGTACTGACTGACTGGTCGTCAAATCGTGACGGATAACACAGAGGCAGTTTCTCTGAGGTAAAGTCAAGTCCCGGGTGGAATCGCATTTTCAATGGCGACTCCAAAATATGTTTTCTTGTATGCATGATTGCAGTATACAGGCAGGTATACTACGTACAATTCATTTTGCATATCGTTAGCCTCGTAGCATAATTGCCTAAGTCATGCTTCACTTGTGGTCAGCCGAGCCATGTTTGTATGTAGTGTCAAAAATGCCTCGATGTCAAAGAGATGACTTGGGCAGATAGTGATTTTGGAATGTAACAAGCATTCTGATAGGCTGATGTCATAGAGGCAATAATGCACAGTGAATTAGCAGTGTTAGGAGAGGAGAGTTTAGGCAGATATCTCAATTTGGCCAAAATATGACTTATGCTATGAGGCTAACGATATATTTCTCACCTGACTATACATTTAACATGTTTGGCATTTAGCAGACGCCTTATTCCAAAGCGACTTACAATCAATACATTTGAATACTAAGCAAGTGAATCATCAGTCCACCAGTCGTAGCAGGAAGAGTAATCCAGCTCAGGCCCGGGGGCCATTGATAGAAGGAAAAACCTTCTTCTATCACCTTCTTCTAAACCTAGGGTTTTTATTTAATTTTTTATAATTAGACTACCTGTACATTTGTGATCTGTCTTTTTCCATAATAAAATCCTGATCAAAGAAAGAAAACGTTTTTCTAGCGACTACTGTTGTAATGGTGGACTTCTTCTTCTTCTCCTTCTCACCTGATGTGCTGTGCAGCCGGCCGGGGAGGTGAGAGGCACTGTGGGATAGCTCTGAGCTGGGGGACATGCCCCTGGAGGAGGGGGGCGTGGCCATGCCGCACTGGGAGGAGGGGCTCCACAGAGAGTCCTTCCCCCCGCCGGAAGAGGTCAGCTCACAGCTGGAGTCCTGGGGAGGCAAACACACAACGCACACAAACACACAACGTACACAAAACACACAACACACACACACACAACAAACACACAACGTACACAAAACAAGGAAAAATACTTCAATAAACAGTCATTTAATTTGTTTATTATTATTGTGTTTAGGGCATTTCTGCTTTTTATTGGGATAGAGACAGTAGAGATTGACAGCAAGGATGGGTGAGAGAGAGAGAGGAGGATAGAGACAGTAGAGATTGACAGGAAGGATGGGTGAGAGAGAGAGGAGGATAGAGACAGTAGAGATTGACAGGAAGGATGGGAGAGAGAGAGAGGAGGATAGAGACAGTAGAGATTGACAGGAAGGATGGGTGAGAGAGAGAGGAGGATAGAGACAGTAGAGACTGACAGGAAGGACGGGTGAGAGAGAGAGAGGAGGATAGAGACAGTAGAGACTGACAGGAAGGGATGGGTGAGAGAGAGAGAAAGGAGGATAGAGACAGTAGAGACTGACAGGAAGGATGGGTGAGAGAGAGAGAGAGGAGGATAGAGACAGTAGAGACTGACAGGAAGGATGGGTGAGAGAGAGAGAGAGGAGGATAGAGACAGTAGAGATTGACAGGAAGGATGGGTGAGAGAGAGAGAGAGAGAGAGAGAGAGAGAGGAGGATTGCATCTTTCTTCGATACACAGAGGACTCAAATTCTACTGAGCCTGAGAAAGCTCCTCCCCCACCACCCTCACCCCCCCCCCCACCCCCATGCTGCTGTCTTTCATTTTCATCCCTTCATCCTGAGAGTTGTTTACAGTTTGTAATGAAGATGTCAATACATATTTTGGCATTTAGCAAACGCCTTTATCCAAAGCAACTTACAACAACAAACACGTTCGTCTAAATGCGTGAATCATCTACTCATTTGTCATTATAACCAAAAGTAATCCATGCTTAAAACCAGGGGGCATTGGCAGTTACAAAGCTAGAAGCTAGATTTGTTTTCATAAAGTACAGAAACTGTACAGGGGGGGGGGGGGGTAGTGGAGGATGAGGAGGTCTTTAGGGAGGGACAGTTAAGGTGAAGCCTGAAGAGATGAAGGTCTTTAGACCAGGAGACAGGTAGTGACTCTGCAGTCCTGACAGCGGCGGGCAGCTCAGAACAATCTCTCCCAGACAGACTGTGGAGCGTGGCGAGGACAGAGAGCGAGCGCTCAGTCAGCCCCGGAGAGAGAGAGAGGAGGTACTGTAAAAGTCAACGCAGGAACTGAGAAACAGACCACTATGTCCTCTAAATGATCCACTTCTTATTCGTGGCTGGATAGATCTAATATACACCCCCCCCCCGCGCCTCTCATTGTATCGTCTTACTCACTCCTCTGTGTCCTCTCCTCCACAGCGCGGTGTAACTGTTTAATGTCTCCCTGTCGTGTTGCCTGTGTTTCTGTTCCTGACTGTGACCTCCTGTGTTGTTTATGGGATTCTGTCACGTATGTTGTAGCAGAACAGGAACCTGCTGGTTCCAAACCAGTTTTAGCCCAGTCAGGGGCCAGTCTAACTGTAACGACATTTAAACATCTGTAATGTTTACTTTTAATCTTTTTCCTGTATAATAATAACAATCACTCGTATTGGTACTGTATATATTGTCTTGAGTATTGTTGTGTTGTCGTCTTGTTGTTGTATGTACTGTAGCTTGTTCAGCATGGTAGAATACAGAGTCATGTTCCTAGTGCACTGCACATGGCGAATAAAGTTACGTTTTAATTGAATTGAATTGAATTGAATAATAAATCAAATTAAAATGGGTAGAAATGACTACTACTACTACTACTACTACTTCTCCAGCGATATGAGGCCGGCCACACACAACTGACAAACAACTGATTTGTCAAATTTGTTTGTGTGTCTCTATTGTCTATTAGAAAAATGGGCCGGGCGTCCATTGTGTGTTTTTCTCTTCTTCGGCTTCAGTGGTGCCGGGTCAGATCAGCGCCGGGCAGAGTCGAGTCCCCAGACAGGGAGGAGAGGAGAACCCTGGGGGGCTGAACAACACCACCACCAACACCACCACCACCACCACCCCCGCCCAGGACCCCCCGCCTGGCCAGCTCAGGGGATAGAAGGGGGGGGGACAGACAGACAGCGTCGTCAGGGCAACAGGACCCTGGCGGACTCTGTCGCAGACCGCAGCGGGGTAGCGGGGGGCGTGAGGGGGCATGTTGTTCTGGTTTTTAAGGCCCTGAACACGACCGAACGCCAGCCAGTCAGCCAGCCAGCCAGCTCCAATGACTCAAGGTCTCTCTCTCTCCCTCCCTCCTTCCCTCCCTCCCTCGCTCTGCAGCACAGCACTCCCTCCTCCTCCTCCTCCCTCTCTCTCTTCTCTGGAAAACAAGGGGGCGATTCATAGACCCAGAGGGGGGGGGGGGTTGGTAGAAGGGGCAGGGGGGGGGGGCGTTCAGGGACAAGCGATTGACTAACAACGTCTGACACAGCCGATATATATCAAGTGTAAACAAACAACACCCTCTCTGCAAAACAACAAGCAGTGAATAGAACGGCCACGGACAACAACAACAACAGCCCGCTCAGGCGAGGGGAGGGGGCGGGGGGGTGCTGGAGGGGGGAGGGGGGGCGGGGGGGTGCTGGAGGGGGAGGGGGGGGGGGTGCTGGAGGGGGAGGGGGGGGGGGCGGGGTGCTGGAGGGGGAGGGGGGGGGCATCCCATGGCAGGCCAGTGGCAGACTGATCTGCGGGCGGTACAGTGACATGTTAATAATCCTATTATCTGTCTGTATCGGGGCCGGCGGTAGCCTAGAGGTGTTAGCGAGGCCGGCGGCTAGCGAGCGGAACGGTTGCTTCGCTGGTTCTATCCCCGTTTCAAGAGGGAGCTGCGTGTGCCCTTGAGCAAGGCATTTTTAACCCCTCATTGCTCCAGGGGCGCCGACTATGGCTGATACCCTTTGCCTCGTAGAGCAAAAGAATACCCAATTCCAACAATTGACTGAGAAGTTGATTGCATGGCAATCAAACTAATTTAAAGTACTTTTTTTCTGAGTGGGGCAGTCGCACTCATATTTTTCATTTGATTGGACAGAGACAGTGAAGACAGACAGGAGAGTGAAGACAGACAGGAAAGGAGAAGAAGGGAGAGAGAGCATGTCAGCAGGGCACGGGCCGGATTCTAACCCAATGCCGACATGGGCATATGTGTGCACTGTAGACCGCGGTGCTAGACCACTGGACCACCCCAGGCCACACAATACTAACAATAATAAATAAATAATAATAGTGGAGGTCTCACCTGCCGCCTGGAGGTCTGGGGGCTGCGGTAGGAGAACTGGGTCCCTGAGAGAGGGGGTAAGGACAGGGGGGGCGGCAGCGGCTGCCGGGGGGTGGAGAAGGGCGTCGAAGAGGAGCTCCCTGTGGACAGCCAGGGGGGAGAGAAACAGTCTTGAAACAGTCATGAAACAGCCTTGAAACAGTCATGAAACAGTCGTATAGGAGCCTAATAGAGGTTAGAAGGCTTAGACCATATCAGTACCACACCCATTTGAAACAGTCTTGAAACAGCCTTGAAACAGTCTTGAAACAGTCTTGAAACAGCCTTGAAACAGTCATGAAACAGTCTTGAAACAGTCTTGAAATTAGGGGTGTAACGGATCACCTAACTCACGGATCGGATCGTGTCACGGTTTTTGAGTCACGGATCGGATCATTTTTCGGATCAACACAAAACTGTTTTATTTTTATAAAAACTGATTTTTTTCTTGAATTCTGTAAAAACACAATTTTTATTATGTGAAAAAAAACAACAACATTCAAGATGTCAAAACTGGTAATATATATATACATATTACCAGTTTTATAATATATAACATATTCTACACTCAAACATTACATATACATATACTGAAATACACAAATACTGAAATACACATTCAACTTAAATGATATGAGAGAGGGAGGCGCCTGGTTGCAGCAGTGAATCACTGGGCTCTTTAAAGCAGACGAATAAACATGTGTTATGCCACTTTTAACCAGTGGTGTAGTCTAGTTTTTTCTAGTGGGTATACTGTGATTTTTCCCTCCCAGCCTCATATCGCTCATTTAGGAACGCCATAAAAATAAATATGCGCTCCCTGTCTAACGTTATATATATATATATATATATATATATATAACATTACATGTTATACGGCTGATCTGCGCATGGTAGTGCTGCATTTGGACATATTTCATCTCCCCCCGTTGATGGTATATGACGCTATAGTCAGTCCCAATGGTCCAAAAGTCAAGTGCTTCGTAACACAGACGGGGTGAATTTTATGAATGAAAGTGAAAGTTCTGTCACAAAACGCTGTTACGTATCCTCACACATGTTTAAGTGGGTATATGGAAATCCTTGGCTTTCCTAGTGGGTATACGGCGCAGTCCTGCGTATCACCTAGACTACACCACTGCTTTTAACTACTGTATTTTCCGGACTATAAGTCACGCTTTTTTTCATAGTTTGGCTGGTCCTGCGACTTATAGTCAGGTGCGACTTATATATCAATATATATATATAATTTCATACTGACTGACATGAACCAAGGAGTAAACATTACCGTCTCGAGCCGACAGAGGGCGCTCTGGGCCGCTCTGGGCTTGTGACAACTATATGCTCCTCCTATACCCCTGAAGAAGTTATCTAAAACATTAGCTTGTTGAAGCTAAGCAAACGGTAGCTTGGTGAACTTGCTTACTGGTAACTTGCTTGTTGGACTCGCTGGCTTGTTATGTTCATTTAGCCTATTCAGCCTCCCAGGTATGTTCTTTATGCTATTGTGTTGCTGAATAACTGTTAATGTGTTATGTTAACATACCAGACTTCTATTCAGCCTGTTGTTCTGTGTGCTATTGTGTAGTTGAATAAACTTGCCTTTCCAGATTAAATGTCTGTTCTTGGTCTTGGATTTTGTGAAATATATTTCTAAATAAATGCGACTTATAGTCCAGTGCGACTTATATATGTTTTTTTCCTCTTAACTCATTGACTGCCAAAGACGCCAATTGGCGTCTTATAGAATAGTAACGTTGACTGCCAAAGACGCCAATTGGCGTCTTATAGAAAAAAAAAAATTTCCGCGGGGATCGCGTTATTGACATGTTCTACACCTAGCGAGTGAATTTCAGACTTGGGTGTAATGTATTTCGGTCCCAGATGGGGGCAGTAGTTCGATAAAAGCCTGGAGAAGGAAGTGGCTTGCTGTGGGTTGTAGTAATGGCGAAACGGATCAGGGTATGTGCCAAACGCGGCGCGGAGCATTGCGGCACGGAGCATTGCGGAGCATCGCGGCCATCGCGCGACTCTTCAAACAGTTCAGAGTCGGATGATACAGAAAAAGTGCAGAAAAAAATAAAATAATAATAATTCTGCAGAAAAAGCTCGTTTTCTCTGTTTATTGGTCAAAATCAGGTGTTTTTGCTGAAACCACCCTATGTTCTACGGCCGATTTCTAAACACTCAAAGAGGCTAGAAACAAACTTTCTTTTTCTGATGAAAGAAGAGAGTCTAAAGTTTTGGTAGATATGTTCAATGTTTATGTAGTCCGAAAAGTCAATATTTGGTGGGTCTTCAAAGTTCAGCGAAAATGCCCCAAAAGTCTGGCAGTGTGGAGCTCTCCGCTCTGAACATGGCTGGCAGTCAAAGAGTTAATGTCGCATTTTTTGACTGATGCGACTTATAGTCCGGAGCGACTTATAGTCCGGAAAATACGGTAAGTAATAAAGTGAACCCTTCCTTTGAACATGGTATGAAAACAATGCTACATTATCAGAAGTTGTCGACCTTTTTCGTGCCTCCCGTCATAATTGACAGAAAAGCCAAAGTGCTCCCATACATGGGATTTAAATGACGAGGGAGGCATTTCGAGTTCTTCTCCGCCGAACAACGTAACGAGCTCGCCATGATACACTCTCGTAAATTCCCTTTGAGAGCGCCGGAGCGCACACTGGGTCCGACGTCATAAAGGGACCACGTAATCTGATTGGACAAGAGGCGTTCCTTGAACGCTGATGAGATTCCAGAGCGAATTTACGAACGCAGCCTTGTTGTTGTGGATTTCCAGTTTCACGCGTAGTGAGTAAACAACGGATTCTTATTTTTTTCGCATTATCAACCTATCATTGTGCTTTAGAGAAAAACAAAGCACGCAACTGTCGCGTCTATCTTTTCATGGCAACTCTACATTGTGATTTACAAGAGATATTAACTAATATTAAGTAATATTATTACTTGTTCAAATTTTGCAATTGATCCGCGGTACACATGCGTGCCGAACCGTGGAGGGCGATCCGTACAGTAATGAAAGTCATGAAACAGTCTTGAAACAGTCATGAAACAATCTTGAAACAGTCTTGAAACAGCCTTAAAACAGTCATGAAACAGCCTTAAAACAGTCTTGAAACAGTCTTGAAACAGTCTTGAAACAGCCTTGAAACAGTCATGAAACAGTCATGAAACAGCCTTGAAACAGCCATGAAACAGTCATGAAACAGTCATGAAACGGTCATGAAACAACCTTGAAACAGCCTTGAAACAGCCATGAAACAGTCATGAAACAGTCATGAAACGGTCATGAAACAGTCTTAGAACAGTCATGAAACAGCCTTGAAACAGTCTTGAAACAGTCATGAAAGAGCCTTGAAACAGTCATGAAACAGCCTTGAAACAGTCATGAAACAGTCTTGAAACAGCCTTGAAACAGTCTTGAAACAGCCTTGAAACAACCTTGAAACAGTCATGAAACAGCCTTGAAACAGCCTTGAAACAGTCGTGAAACAGTCGTGAAACAGTCATGAAACAGCCTTGAAACAGCCTTGAAACAGTCGTGAAACAGTCATGAAACAGCCTTGAAACAGTCATGAAACAGTCATGAAACAGCCTTGAAACCGTCTTGAAACAGTCATGAAACAGCCTTGAAACAGTTGTGAAACAGTCATGAAACAGCCTTGAAATAGCCTTGAAACAGTCATGAAACAGTCTTGAAACAGTCATGAAACAGTTGTGAAATAGTCGTGAAACAGTCTTGAAACAGTCATGAAACAGTCTTGAAACAGCCTTGAAACAGTCATGAAACAGTCTTGAAACAGTCATGAAACAGCCTTGAAACAGCCTTGAAACAGTCATGAAACAGCCTTGAAACAGTCGTGAAACAGTGGCCTAATAGAGGTTAGAAGGCGTAGATCCCATCAGCACCACGCCCATTTGAGCCCATTCCACCCCCCTGCTTATTATCAACAGCATCTAGCTAATGTGTCACACACATTCCTCCATCTGATGGATGACATCATCTTTGGTCCTCACATGACTCAACAAAAACAGCAGAAAAGGTTTCAGACATGAACACATGGATCACATGTTCAGTGGCCAAACTGGATTAATCATCCTCACACCTCATCATCATCATCATGATTCACATCCACCAATGGGAACTCAGGGGTAAAGGTGTGTGTGTGTGTGTGTGGCTGTGTGTGTGTGTGTGTGGGGGGGGGGGGTGTGTTTGCGTGAGTGTGTGTGTTTGCGTGAGTGTGTGTGCATGAGTGTGTGTGTGTGTGTGTGTGGGGGGGGGGGGTCTGTGTGTGTGTGTGAGTGTGTGTGTGTGTATGGTGTGTGTGTGTGTGTGTGTGTGTGTGTGTGTGTATGGTGTGTGTGTGTGTGTGTGTGTGTGTGTGTGTGTGTGTGTGTGTGTGTATGGTGTGTGTGTGTGTGTGTGTCTGACCGTAGCTGCTCAGGAAGTCTGTGTAGGGGCTGGAGGTGCAGTCCTGCGGGGGGCGCAGCTGCAGGTGGGGGTACAGGTTCTCAGGCATGGTGGCGTAGCCCTCCTCACACGACGCCTCCTTGGGGTCCAGAGACACTTTGGCACATTCTATCACGATGTCGTGGATCTCAAACCTCTTCCACCTGGGGAGAGACGACAGGGCTCGACATTAACGCCGTTTTGAACAGTCTTGAAACAGTCATGAAACAGTCATAAAACAGTCTTGAAACAGTAATGAATCAATCTTGAAACAGTCTTGAAATGGTCGTGAAACAGCCTTGAAACAGCCATGAATCAATCTTGAAACAGTCATGAAACAGTCTTGAAACAGTCATGAAACAATCTTGAAACAGTCATGAAACTAGGGCTGGGTATCGCCACTGATTTCCCAAAACGATTCGATTCCGATTCACAGCTCCCGATTCGATTCGATTCACGATTCGATTCGATTCGATCTAGTTACAATATACATTTTTTGCTTGAATATGAAAGAGATTCTCAGAACTAATGCTATAAATGGTTCAAGGAACCCTATAGCATTGTTAAACATATCAATGAATTGACTCCAAAGCAGTTACATGAATGTACTTTTTATTTACATATGACTTTGCTTTTGTCCAGCTCATCTCTATCGTCACATCTTTTAAATCCAAAATGCACCCAGACATCTGACTTTAAGCCTGGTGGTGACTTGAGTGTCCCTGCCATCGCCATGTTTTTAGATTTTAGTGTTGAGACCTCACGTTGCGTGAGATATGATAAATTCTTGTAGCGCGAGATCTGGCCACGAGATCTCGTTGCGGGTTGAAGCTGCAAGCAATTTTTTTTTTAAAAATAAAATTAAAAAATTAAAAAATGAAAGATCGATCTCGGGATTTATGAATCGATAATCGCTCATTTAATGAAGATCGATTCAGAATCGGGAAATCGATTTTTTTTAACCCAGCCCTACATGAAAGTCTTGAAACAGTCTTCACAGACATTAACGCCGTTTTACTTGTCCGGAGAAAGTCAAACTTTCGCCCGGGTTTGTTTGCACGAGCACGACAACGCTGCTAGATCCTGGATATGTTTACCTGTGTGCAGGAAGAACAACAGACGGCGCAGGCGTGAGACTAGACTAGATGATCGCAGAGTGAAGATATTATCAAAGCGTACGGGTGATCGACAGGCGAGAACGCTTTGATAATATCTTCACTCACGATCATCTAATGTCGCGTTAATGTCGAGCCCTGGACGACATTAAACCGTTCGTGACACCTAGCTAGTTGTTTAGTGGTCCTTAAACTGGCGTGTATTACATCGAGTGGGTACTTCGAAAACGTCCAAGTTGCGTATTATGGAGAAAGAAAAACGAAGAAAACCAGATTTTGTTGACAGAAAAAAGTTCACTTTAACTTGAGCATTTTTCGAGCCTTTAAACGTTTTTTTTTGCGAGTGGTTTACCGTTACATCAGCTTGCGTCACGTTTAGCAGATGCGTTTATCCAAAGAAAAGTATTTTTTTCTGAGTGGGGCAGTCCCACTCATATTTTTCATTTTATTGGACAGAGACAGTGAAGACAGACAGCAAAATAAGGAGGAGAAGGGAGAGAGGGCATGTCAACAGGGCATGGACCGGATTCGAACCCATGTCGACATGGGCATATGTGTGCACTGTAGACAGCGGTGCTAGACCATTGGACCACCACAGGCCATGGAGAGAAATATTTGAACCATTTGTGTGACACCTAGCTAGTATTTAGTGGTCCTTAAACTGTTGCTTAACACCACATTTGAACCGTTAGTTATGGAACGAGAAGTCGTGGTATATCATGGATATCGGCACAGCTAGCGGAGTGGTTAGGCACTGGAACTATGTTTTATTTCATTGTAAGCGTATTCATCTGCTGAACAGTTGTTTATCGGTAATAATGTAACTTCGATAACGGTAATATACACAAACGCGGAGTAATATGAAAAGATGTGTCAACATTCCATTTAGCCGTGCGTATGTCGTGGATATCGGCACGGCTGGAACGCAAACTGACCAATAGAGACAATGGACCGGATCTATCCGTTGTATAATGGTCTTTAAACTGTTGTTTATTTATATATCGAGTGGGTACTTCAAAACTTCAAAGTTGCGTATTATGGAGAAAGAAAAACGAAGAAAACTAGATTTTGTTGACACAAACTTTCATTTTCGAGGCTTTCGCATTTGCGAGTGGTTTAGCTTGCGTCACGTTTATCAGACACGTTTATCCAAAGCGACTTACAATGAGAGGGCACAGAGACAATCTCCCTGGAGTAACTCAGGGCTAAGAGCCTTACTCAAGGACACACTAGTGGTGATGTTCCCAGGTGGGAAAAACAAAAACAGCCTTCTTCTAGCATTAGGACTGCCAATGGCCCCTGGCCTGAGCATAGATTACTTCTTCCTGCGATGACTGATGGATAGATGATTCACTTACTCAGACAAAAGTATTTGTTGTAACTCGCTTCGGATAAAAGTGTCTGCTAAATAACCAAACATGTCAATGTCAATGTAAATGTACATGAGGATATTTTTACTGTTGTAGCTCCAACATTATAGAATCGCCTCCCCCTCACTGTCAGGTTAGCTGGGTCTGTACCACTTTTTAAAAAACTTTTAAAGTTGTTTTCTCTTTTTACTTCTGATATTTGCATTGATTTGATCATTTGATCATTTATTTTATTGCTTGTGTGAAGTGCTTGTTTACTTTTTTTATGAATTACGCTGGCAGTTTATTTGCTGTGTTATGCAATATTCTACCAAATGTACTGTGAAGCACTTTGTGACTGCTGTCTTAATAAGTGCTATACAAATAAATAAAAGTAAAGTAAAGTAAAGACTGTGAATCTCCTACCTGGTGGGATCCAGCTCATGGTCCTTGGTTCCAGTCACTAGTTCAGGGTGTATACGGACGTGTTCCAGCATTGGCTGCAAAAACACAACCCCCAAAAAAGCGAAGACATTGATTGAACATCGACCTAAAAATACTCCCAAGTCCAGACACGGTGTGCCCGAAATGAATGATTTTTAAAAATTAAATAATAACAGAGGCTGTTGCTAAAAAAAAGCAACAGCCTCTCTCTCTCTCTCTCTCTGTCTGTCTCACCTTCACTACTTCCTCGAAGGTCTCCACGTTCTCCTTCATGCTGTAGTGAGAGCGCAGGTAGGACACGAAGTTGCAGGGGTACATGCCGTAGAGGCGGTGGAAGAGAGAGTAGACGCTGGCGTGGAGATGGATGAGGTACACCTCTGAGATGTGTCCTGAGGGAGGGGGGAGAGAGGAGAGGGAGGGGGGAGAGGAGAGGGACGGGGGAACATAAACCGTGATGGAGGAGACAGCCCAACACATTATCCTTGTAACGTCTGGATTTCTCTTTCTTTTTTTTTCCTTTTAAAAATATGTTTTTAGGGCATTTTCTGCTTTACTGGGATAGAGACAGTAGAGTGTGACAGGAAGGATGGGTGTGTGTGAGAGAGAGAGAGAGAGAGAGAGAGAGAGAGAGAGAGAGAGAGAGAGAGAGAGGGATGACAGGAAGGATGGGTGAGAGAGAGAGAGAGAGAGAGAGGGATGACAGGAAGGATGGGTGAGAGAGAGAGAGAGAGAGAGAGAGGGATGACAGGAAGGATGGGTGAGAGAGAGAGAGGGGGATGACAGGAAGGATGGTGAGAGAGAGAGAGAGAGAGAGAGGGATGACAGGAAGGATGGGTGAGAGAGAGAGAGAGAGAGAGAGAGGGATGACAGGAAGGATGGGTGAGAGAGAGAGAGAGAGAGAGGAGGGATGACAGGAAGGATGGGTGAGAGAGAGAGAGAGAGAGAGAGAGAGAGAGAGAGGAGGGATGACAGGAAGGATGGGTGAGAGAGAGAGAGAGAGAGAGAGAGAGAGAGAGAGAGAGAGAGGGGGGAGGGATGACAGGAAGGATGGGTGAGAGAGAGAGAGAGAGAGAGAGAGAGAGAGGGGAGGGATGACAGGAAGGATGGGTGAGAGAGAGAGAGGAGGGATGACAGGAAGGATGGGTGAGAGAGAGAGAGAGAGAGAGGAGGGATGACAGGAAGGATGGGTGAGAGAGAGAGGAGGGATGACATGAAGGATGGGTGAGAGAGAGAGAGAGAGAGAGGAGGGATGACAGGAAGGATGGATGAGAGAGAGAGAGAGAGAGAGAGAGAGGAGGGATGACAGGAAGGATGGGTGAGAGAGAGAGAGAGGAGGGATGACAGGAAGGATGGGTGTGAGAGAGAGAGAGAGAGAGGAGGGATGACATGCATGATATGTCGACGGCCGGAATCGAACCGGCGACCCTGTGATGACGTGGCTGTCTGAGGTGGTAGTGTGCTACGCCACCGAGCGACCCAACACATTATCCTTGTTGTAACGCTTGTATCTGCTGTTAGCTCTCAGGGCTGTTAGCTCTTAGCTGTTGTTAGCTCTTAGCTGTTGTTAGCTCTCTTAGCGTTGTTGTTAGCGCTCGGCGGCGCCGCTGTTACGGCAACGCACCTGGGTTCTTCAGGTTCCAGGAGGCCAGGCGGCCGAAGATGTCGAAGAACTCGTACAGGTGCTGCTTGCCGGCCTGGGGGATCATGGGTAGCAGGGCGATCAGCACCAGGACTCCAGTTATGAGGACCACCACGTCTGAGTCCGTCTGGGAGGGGGGGGGGGGGGAAGAGGGGGAGGGAGGGAGGGAGGAAGGGAGGGAGGGAGGAAGGAAGGGAGGGGGGGAGGGAGGGAGGAGGGAGGAAGGAAGGGGAGGAAGGGAGGGAGGGAGGGAGGGAGGGAGGGGGGGAGGAGGGAGGGAGGAAGGGAGGGAGGGAGGGGGGGAGGGAGGGAGGAAGGGAGGGAGGAAGGGAGGGAGGGAGGGGGGGAGGGGTGGAAGGGAGGGGGGGGAGGGGGGGAGGGAGGGAGAGGGGGGAGGGAGGGAGGGAAACATGAAACACGTGAGACAGATAATAATAATAATAATAACTTTATTTGTATAGCGCTTTTCCTGCAAACGTTGCAGCTCAAAGTGCTTTTGATGACTTGCAATGTAGCAACAATGCCATGGCGTCACCTCAGCGGAGAGGGAAAGGAGCGTGTGAGGTGTTTTTATTGTCTAAACCACCAATAGAAATGTTGTCATGTCATCTCTGCGCAATAGCCGCTCTGAAATTGAGACCGACAACACTTGGCTTGAAGGTAAAAACGATTATGGAGTTATACAGCTGCAAGGTGAGAGACGCGGGGACCAGGACACGACTTCTATGGATGAATGGTGTCTCTCTCTCTCTCTCTCTCTCTCTCTCTCTCTCTCTCTCTCTCTCTCTCTCTCTCTCTCTCTCTCTCTCTCTCTCTCTCTCTCTCTCTCTCTCTCTCTCTCTCTAAAGAGACTCTCTCTCTCTCTCTCT
>NC_137689.1:74216766-74241766 GCF_963989245.1 Nansenia antarctica
AAGAGACTCTCTCTCTCTCTCTCTCTCTCTCTCTCTCTCGCTCTCTCTAAAGAGACTCTCTCTCTCTCTCCCTCTCTCTCTCCCTCTCCCTCTCTCTCTCTCCCTCTCTCTCTCCCTCTCTCTCTCCCTCTCTCTCTCTCTCCCTCTCTCTCCTTCTCCCCACCCTCTCCCCATCCCTCTCTCTGCCCACCTCGCTCTCTCCATCCCTCTCCCCCCCCATCCCTCTCTCTCTCTCTCTGTGTCCCCCTCCCTCCCTCCCTCCCTCTCTCTCTCACCTTGAGGCATTTGAGCAGCGAGCCCAGCAGTGGGGTAGCGGGCGATCTTGTGGATCCAGGAGGGCTGCTTGCGGACCACGTGCCCCAGGAGGGTGAGGGTGGGCAGTCGGCACGCCTGCCTGGTCATGCACTCGTTCATCTTGTCCAGGAGGTGCTGTGGAGGAACGGACGGACGGACACAAACAATCAAGCAATATCACAGAGAGAGAGAGAGAGAGAGGGGGGGAGGGGGATGGGGGGGAGAGAGAGAGAGAGAGAGGGATGGGGAGGGGGTGGGGGAGAGAGAGGGATGGGGATGGGGGAGAGAGAGAGAGAGAGAGAGAGAGAGAGAGAGGGAGGGGGATGGGGGAGAGAGAGAGAGGGAGGGGGATGGGGGAGAGAGAGAGAGAGAGAGACATTTTTCACGACCTCGAGTGTGATATCGCTTTTATACAACAGTTCTACAGCGCCATTTATTAGTTAACAGTAATAAGCGACAACAGATTATGATTTGTTTGTTTATTTAATCATTTTGACTTTATATTTCAAAAAAATTTGTTCCGCAACTTAACTTCAACTGGACTGTTGCCTAGTAACCTGAACACAAACATCCGCAGGCTAGCTAGTTTGTAATTTAATTTAATTTAAATGTAATTTAATAGAACACCTGTGCGGCGGAGTGATACATATAGTTAAGAGTCCCAGTGCTGTTATACTGTATATCAGCACTCATGGAATGCCTCTTGTCCAATCAAATGACTTGGTCTGAACTAACTGTAGTATAATTCTAAATAACACTTTACAAATGACACTTTGAGTGCTTTGACGCACTCCCACTTAGAACCGTTTAGAAGATGTTCTTAGGTGGTTTCATTTACAAGATGTTCTTAGGTGGTTTCATTTACAAGATGTTTTCTCCAAATCAACTTACACTTAGAGATCACAGGGACAGGCTCCCTGGAGCAGTGAAGTGTCTTACTCAAGGGCACACTAGTGGTGGTGTTCCCAGGTGGCATTTTAACCGTCATTTTTCTTCCCTAACCCTATCATAAAGTGATCAAACTCTACAACCTAAGCGTTGTTACAGCCATGCTCTACCAAACTGAGCCACAGAGGACCACACAACTCAATGTTTTAGGGTCTTACTGAGTTGTGGGGGGGGGGGGGGGGGGGTAATGAGGGGGGGGACTGTTTTCAAAAACAGAGGGAAGGAAGTGATTGATTGACTTTTCTTTTCTTTTTTTACGGGGTTGCTAGGCAACTCTCACCTTATCGTGCGGCTCTCTGACTGAGGAGAGGACGTGCATGGCCTGGGCGGAGCTTGTCTCCAGGAAGTAGTCGACTAGTCCGTTCAGCAGCATAGACCCTCGCTCTGCAGGGGAGAGGAGGGGAGAGGAGGAGGGGAGGGGAGAGGAGGAGGGGGGGGAGAGGAGAGGAGGAGGGGGGGAGAGGAGAGGAGGAGTGGAGAGGAGGAGGGGAGAGGAGGAGGGGAGGGGAGAGGAGGAGGGGAGAGGAGGAGGGAGGGGAGAGGAGAGGAGGAGGGGGGAGAGAGGAGAGGAGGAGGGAGGGGAGAGGAGAGGAGGAGGGGGGGAGAGGAGAGGAGGAGGGAGGGGAGAGAAGAGGAGGAGGGGGGGGAGAGGAGAGGAGGAGGGGAGGGGAGAGGAGAGGAGGAGGGGGGGGGAGAGGAGGAGGGGGGAGAGAGGAGAGGAGGAGGGGAGGGGAGGGGAGAGGAGGAGGGGGGAGAGAGGAGAGGAGGAGAGGAGAGGAGGAGGGGGGGGAGAGGAGGAGGGGGGGGAGAGGAGGAGGGGGGGGAGAGAGGAGGAGGGGGGGAGAGGAGGAGGGGGGGGAGAGGAGGAGGGGGGGGAGAGGAGAGGAGGAGGGGAGAGGAGAGGAGGAGGGGGGGAGAGGAGAGGAGGAGTGGAGAGGAGAGGAGGAGGGAGGGGAGAGGAGGAAGGGGGGGGAGAGGAGGAGTGGAGAGGAGAGGAGGAGGGAGGGGAGAGGAGGAGGGGGGGGGAGAGGAGAGGAGGAGTGGAGAGGAGAGGAGGAGGGGGGGGAGAGGAGAGGAGGAGGGGGGGGAGAGGAGAGGAGGAGTGGAGAGGAGAGGAGAGGAGGGGGGAGAGGAGAGGAGGGGAGAGGAGAGGAGGAGGGGAGGAGACGTGATTAAATCAAGTTAATTAATTAATTAGTTCATCGATAGAAAAAAAAACAGTTGAAAACAGACAGGACATCACCATTGGCTTAACTTCGCATTAATCATCTCTCACAGCAACACCCCCCCCCCCACACACACACACACACACACACACACCCACACACACACACACACACACACACACACACACCCACCACCCGTTTCTAATAGGGAGCTACGCCTCACAACCCTGTGATGAACTGAAATCTAAATATAACAAAATACTTCACTCCGTAGATTCACTCTCCCACTACAGCCAGGTTTGAGTCATTGTTATTCCAGGTTTGTAGTGCGGCAATAGCCTGGGGACCAGATTACTCTCAGGTCTGTTCCCGTCTCTTCCAGAGCTTTTCTTTTACATTTGATGCACCGTAGGACGACTTTCTCACAGCACAAGAAGACGTGGGCCCGAGAGAGACAACAACAACAACAAACTAACAAACAAACAAACCGCACCCCTGAGGGAAATCAAACCCTTATTTAGCTACCTTAACTGTACATATCTACCTTAACTGTACATATCTACCTTAACTGTACATAGCTACCTTAACTGTACATATCTACCTTAACTGTACATAGCTACCTTAACTGTACATAGCTACCTTAACTGTACATATCTACCTTAACTGTACATATCTACCTTAACTGTACACAGCTACCTTAACTGTACATATCTACCTTAACTGTACATAGCTACCTTAACTGTACATAGCTACCTTAACTGTACATATCTACCTTAACTGTACATAGCTACCTTAACTGTACACAGCTACCTTAACTGTACATATCTACCTTAACTGTACATAGCTACCTTAACTGTACATAGCTACCTTAACTGTACATAACATCTTAACTGTACATATCTACCTTAACTGTATATAGCTGCATTAACTGTACATAGCTACCGTAACTGTACATATCTACCTTAACTGTACATAGCTACCTTAACTGTACATATCTACCATAACTGTACATATCTACCTTAACTGAATAGCTGCCATAACTGTACACAGCTTACTACTATCCTCTCCTGTATATACCTCTAACTACCATGCTTGCCATACTGTACCTATAACTTATCACTATCATGTTTTATATCACTATTTGCACTTAGATGCTAAACTGCATTTTGTTGTCTGGTACTACTCTGCAATATTCTGCACTTTATAGTTGTAAATATTGACTATGATTTTGTCTTGTGGTTATGTGTGTACACTGTCCATGATTGTGATAGTCATGTGTAATGTGTGCATGTTTGATGTATTTGACACTGTTGTTGTATTGAGGTCAGTGTTTCCTCCAGGATTTTACACATTAGTGGCGGGGTGGTCGTCTTTTGAGACCGTTGGGAGAGAGAGCTCGGGTGAACTAAGAAAGTTGTGTATGAGATAGTTTACAATTAAACTCACAGATTACATGAGAGAAGCTATCTGTCATTATTTCAACCACTGTCCAAGTGGGGACGTTACAATACTTTCGTTTTAGAACGGAACGTTAGCCGCTATCAGCGTTTAGCAGTCACCATTCAACATTGATACAAACAAACATTCAAATACTCGTGTCGTCTTGATTTTCGCATCATTTGAAAGCTTACCATCTGTAGTTTCAGACTATGTAAAGAAACGAAAAATTACGTAAGCAAATGGTTATTATTTATCTGGTATAGATACCACTTCTGCGCCGAATGTACCGCCACCGGCACAAATCCGCACCCAACATTGTAATTACCGTAATTTCTAAACGGTTTGTGCTATCGAAAAAAAATCAACTGTCCCGGAAAGCTGAGATGTTGCACTTCAACCAACATATAGGGTATTACGGTAAAATGTGACGTGAGGACATTCTCAGAGTCCGTTTACTCACAGTGATTGGCGGAGCGTTCAGGGACACATGCTTTTTTTCAGTTCTCCGGTCGTAATAACTCGCTGCCTTTCTGCGCAGCCTGAATCAAAGTGGACTGTCTGAATCATTTGGTGGCGGAGGAAATTCATTGGTGGCGGCCCGCCACCAATAAATGCATATAGAGGAAACACTGGAGGTTTTTCCATCTGTACGGACAACAAATTCCACCGACCTTGGTTGTGTGGTCGTTAAACGATTCATTCATTCACCAAACGATTCATTCAAATGGTAAATGGTAAATGGACTGACTTATATAGCTATGCCTTTATCCAAAGCGCTTTACAACGGCCTCTCATTCACCCATTCACACACACATTCACACACCAATGGCGGCAAGCTGCCATGCAAGGCGCCGGCCAGCCCGCTCACTGGGAGCAATTTGGGGTTCGGTGTCTTGCCCAAGGACACTTCGACATGTGGCCAGCCGGGGCTCGAACCGCCGATCTGCCAACCTTTCGATCATTAGACAGCAGCTATACCTCCTGTGCCACATTCATTCATTCATTCAATGACAATAAAAGTTGAATCTAATCTAATCTACTCTAATGTAATGTTACCCTGTACTCACCAGTGCTCAGGTGCTCGTTGATAAGGCCTTTAATCTCCTCCAGCTGTCTCAGGTCCGAGGCCTCCAGCAGGTGGAGGAGGTCGCCCACGTTGGGTGGCGCCTCCCGGGCCATGGTGGAGGCGGAGGCAGGAGGGTCTGGGTGGAGGTCTCTGTCGAGGCCTGAGGGGGGGAGGTTGGGTGAGGGAGGGGGGGAGGTTGGGTGAGGGGGGGGGGGGGTGGTGGGTAAGGGGGGCAGGGAGGGGAGGGAGGGGTCCCGGTCGTCTCTCTCACAGCGTCCTGCCCTGCCTGGAGGGGTCCCTGGGCCACCCGCCAATAGTCTCCAGGCACCACTGTAGGGGGTCAACCAATAGGACGAGAGATCAGGCATTCGTCAACCAATAGGACGAGAGGTCAAACCTTCAGTCGAGTCCACAGTGTACAGAACGGCAGTGGTACTGTTTCGAAAAAGGTTGAGATTGAGAAGTAGGAAGCAGAGCGCAATATGACAAGTCATAGAGGGGGTGGTGGTTAGATGGTTAGATTACTTTTGCAAGAGCTCAGGAGGACATTGCATCAGCCCTGCTGAATACAGCTGACTCTTCTCTTAAACATGAATCATGCGAAGTTGCGAACTGAGTAGGCCACGTGTAACCTCCATGCAACTCTTGGAAAGGTAGGAAAGAGTTAAGAGGCTAATCAGTGAGAGGTATTTAGTCGAGCCTGTGTCAGGCTACAGACAATGCACTTCCTATAAGTGCCGTTGGATAAGACTAAATAAATTAAGGAAATACAACTGATACCTTTTCGTAAGGCCATGAGAAAAATAGAAGAAATAATAGGCCGGTTTCCAAGACGATGCGAGAGGCCGTGTGAAAAACTCCAGAAGTAAAATGTCTTTGACCACACTTGGCCCACGGAAACTAGATACAAAACCTAATCTCAATCCCCCCCGCGTGATATCTGAGCTCAGCATGAGGCTTTTAGACGACTATGATTAGGGCCCAGGCTAATACAAGTGAACAAGACTGGGAGGGGGTGAGGGGGGTGGGGGGGTGGGAACCTCTACTCTCCATCTAGCCTACAAGAGATAGGGGGGCGGCTGTATCTCAGGAGGTAGAGGGGGCGTCTAATGATCGCACGGTCGCTCGGCGGTTCGGCAGTTCGATCCCCCGGCTCGCCACGTGTCGGTCGAGATATCCCTGGGCAAGACACTGAACCCCAAATCGCTTCCGATGAGCGGGCCGGCGCCATGCAACGGGATGGCAGTTGGAGTAAGGAGCTAGATATAAGTGCAGTCCGTTGAGCCTACTGTTTAGACAGCTGGGCTAATGACACAAAGTTAGTCTTGATACTCCCTGACAAGCGGTTTAACGTGATATCGAGTCAACCATTCACAGAAAATCGAGCAGGGGGGTGAGCGGGGGGGGCTGTGAGTCTTCCCTGACAAGCGTTTCAACGTGGTATCGTTCCCTCTCCGTGTGTGAGTCAACCCCTCACAGCTACCCGAGGGGAGGGGGTGGGGGGTGGGGGAGGCCCGGGGGGGTGGGGGCATGCGAGGCTTTCCAAAATCTCCAGCTGACGAGTCGTCGACATAAATAACGGTGATGGACAGGTCATTATAGCCGGGGTGGGCCGGGGCCTGGGCTAACACTCCAAACAGGAGTAATGAATCAGCAGGGAAGAGGTCTCGACACTCGGACTCTCTCCTCTCCTCTCAGTTTCCTCCGCCTCACGAGTCTAATGAAGTCAAGACCGCAGCACGGGCCAACCCAACGCCAGCTGAGAGCAAACCCATAAATCAGCCCGTCTGTATTAATAGTGCATGGGGGTCCTCGTGTAGGCAGGCCCACGCGCTCGGTGCAGAAGATCTCTCGACTTGACTGTGCCACACCTTCTTACTCAGGCCTAACTGACGCCGCAGAGAACCGCAGGCTGTTGTTTAGGTCTAAGGAAGGCCTAATTGGTTTCTTATATCCGTATCCATGTCCAATGACAAGCTGACAAGCTAACAGTAACCACCTGAACCGTGAGGACGGTAAACAATGACAAAGGCCCACAGAACTGTCTAGGTATGTTAGTAGGCCTAACGGACATTTTAAAAAAGTACTTTTTCTGAAATATTGAGCTTTCTTGTAGTACTTGAATGTTGAATTGGCCCTCCTATGAATCGACAATACCAGCAGTGGCCCCAAGCCTATTTGAGTTTGTGTCCCCTGGTCTAGGCCTAGTTCGATGTTCCTTTTCATTAAACAACAGACTGTTAGAATGAGTGTATTTCCCCCTCTCTGATGCTCCTCCTTCCTGTCTTTACGGTGCGGTCCTGCTAGGAAGGTTGACAGGCGGTCTCACAACCGTAAGACACCACACTCACAGAGGGTGCGTTCGTAAATACGCTCTGAGAGAGCTCCGGGAGCGCACACTGGGTTCAACGTCATAGAGCGACCAAGTAGTAATTTGATTGGACAAGAGGCATTCCATGAGTGCTGGTGATCATGATTTCCAGAGCGTATTTACGAACACACCCACGGTCTCACGGTGAAACAGAGCTCTCTAGGGTTACGGACGGTTAGCGCTCTCCCTCAGCTAGACCCCTCCTTTGTCTCGGTTTGGGGTTGGTTTGGGGTTGGTTTGGGGTTGGTTTGGGGTGAGGTTGAGTGTGTTTGTGAGCGTCTTCCAGGGCCAGCATCAGCAGCAGCAGAAGCACAAACAGGAACAACCCTTAGTGTGACCTCAAGCTGCAAGCTTCGAGCAGCTCTGGAAGGACACAAAAGAGCCTTTATGCGGGCCGTTCACTTCCATGTAAACACTGGAAATCACATTTGGCTGTGTACAAGCCGTTAAGCACCACCCTCATTCTCTCACTCGCAAATAATGTCTCACACGGGTCCACACTTAGCTACATCTGTTTGGAAGCAAGTTGTTTTTGTTGTTGGCCAGTTCTATGGACTGGACTCAACAGGACCAAAAGCTTGAGAGAGTTTTTAAAGGGTTAAGATAATGTCCTACCAGCTGCTGGTCTCAAACCAGTGACAGTGGAGAGACCTTAGATTCTGTAATCGTGCTCTCCCACAAGTCAATGGACTTGGAATGGAAGTCTCAGGAGGGTTAATATGCAAAGGTGGGCCCCTCAAATGTGATGAAATGAGAAGGCCTATGCATGCAATTTGAGGAGAGTAGAAAACACATTTGGATAAACATGCGTCGTTGTTGTTGTTGTTGTTGTTGTTGTCAGGCACCAAAGAATGCCATTAGCTTCAAAAAAACTCAACTCAACACAATAGAAGTGGGTAACAAAAAAACCGACTGCAGTGCAACCGTGAGAAATCAGATTTGAAGAGATGATGTGACTGAGTGACGCCTATGTGGAAGAGATGATGTGACTGTGAGTGACCCCTATGTGGAAAGCTTTTGCTTTCTAAAGGAGATCATCATCGTCATGCAGAGAAAAAGTGCAAGCAAGAAGTTGCAGTAAAACAGCGAATGACAAAAAAAAAAAAAAGCCTTGACATTCACGAGTTGCAGTAAAAAAAACAAGCAAATGCATTGACACACACATGACTATTTCCACCTGCTGCGACTGACCAATCAAGCTAAGCTTCACGAAATTCACTATTGAATGAACTTCAATGCCAGCCTGCCAGGTTTCATGAGAGAGAGAGAGAGAGAGAGAGAGAGAGAGAGAGAGAGAGAGAGAGAGAGACAGACAGACAGAGAGAGGGAGAGAGAGAGAGACAGAGAGAGAGAGACAGAGAGAGAGAGAGAGACAGAGAGAGAGAGACAGAGAGAGAGAGAGACAGAGACAGAGACAGAGACAGAGACAGAGAGAGAGAGAGAGAGAGAGAGAGAGAGAGAGAGAGAGAGAGAGAGAGAGACACACACAGAGACACAGAGAGAGAGACAGAGAGACAGAGAGACAGAGAGAGAGAGAGAGACAGAGAGAGAGAGAGAGAGAGCGAGAGAGACAGAGAGGGAGACAGAGAGAGACACAGAGAGAGAGAGAGAGAGAGAGAGAGAGAGAGAGAGAGAGAGAGAGAGAGAGACTGAGGTTCTCTGCTGTGTCGCCAACGAGCAGCCAAGCAGCCCCAACTGTCGTAAACAGCTCAGAGAACAATGGGCAGGGTTTGGTTTGCTTCATCCGATTATCTTTATCTTTTCATGCTTTTTTTCTTAGCAAGTTGAATACCATCAGGCCTACCAGATGCATGGACATTACGGTATTACGGTAACCGTAATTGCTGTAAAAGCATGCATGGAGTAGATCACATCAGCTGTCACTCCAAAAAAAACAAGTCACAATTGTATCGCCACCCAGGAGGAGGAGGGGGAGGAAATGCATTCATTTGACAACCACGAAGAGGCGTCATACGTTCACAGCCGTGCACACGCCTTGTATAAACAGCATCATCGCGTCTCAAATTCGCCATTTAGATATTAAAACACATCAATAAACGGAGCTGTTTACCTGCTAGAGTCGCTGCACTCCACAGGGCGCCGCCATCTTGAACACCTCACAGCCCCTGTCCCTCTGCAGTCAGCCTCCGCTACCCTCGGAGGAAAAGTAATCCCCGAGTCCTCCTCCCCCAGAACATATGTATGCAATTGCTCCCTGGCGAGTCTACTGGGTCAGATAATGCCACAGCTGCCCTGCTACAAATACTTCTTATTCAGATATAATCACAAGTCAGTGCAGAACACCCTCGTTTGCCCCCACGTCACAGGAAACTATAGGTTGTTTTTCTCATGTGGCGGAGGGATGAGTTTATGAGTGATGCGGTTTCGCGTGACTCAGGTAGTTAGCGCATGCGCGCATCGACGGAGATGTGATTGGAAAATTGTGGCCAACTGAACTGAGATCAGGAGGACCATCCTTTGAGAAAAAAAAATGTTGTTGCATTTTTATAATTATTTGCAATAGTCATTCCTTATTCCTTGTTTTACCCATTGCGAACCAATTGCAATTGAACCACACTGCCATGTAGATGGAGCAAATAAAAAGGAGCTATTTGCTAGATATCGTGACGTTAGAATTATAAGGTTCTATCTCCCATTTTTGTCAAAATTTAGTTTTTTACATAATCTGATCCATTAGGTGTTTATTAATGCCTGTGTGGTGTTATTTTTTTAAATGTTGAAATTGTTTTGTTAGTAATTCATAAAATACAAAGGTTCCATCTCACAAAACATAATGGAATGTAAAAACTTTGACGCTCAATATCTCTGAACTGCCCTAAACGGAGATAGAACCTTATCATTCTAAACGGAGATAGAACCTTATCATTCTAAGCTCACGATATGACAAAAGCTACATTGTGCCTACTGCTATAATACTGAAAAGTAACTTTGCATAAAAGCGTCAGCTCACTAAATAGCATTTAATTATTATTATTATTATTATATTAAGTAATAAGCAAGATAGTCCTGTGGATCTTTGCAACTAGCTACAGCATGCTCAGCCACTCAATCCATCCACACTCACCTCATTCACACCTTGTGTTGTACAAGGTGTCCCAGAATGGCCTCCACAGAGGCCCCGAGGTGTTTGATCGGCCAAAACGTCCAATGTTTAAAAATGTGAAATTGTAACTTAAGTGCTTTTTGGTTGTCGGCCAACACTCCTGATGATCGATTCACCATCACCTGATTAGTTCAGCCTCAACCTGGTGAGCGCGTGGCGCCGTTAGGCCTACAGGTGAGTCAGGGCCTACAGGTGAGTCAGGGCCTACAGGTGAGTCAGGGGCCCAATGTAGTTGATTGATTTTGTCAGTTGTTCAAACGACTCAAGAAGTTGAAGGAGAGAGAGGTCGAGAACCAAAACCGATGGAGGTCCACATGAATGTGTCTGTAGCCGACTCCCCAAAGATGTAAGACAAGAAGCAGTGAAACATGTCTGCGCTCATGCACTGCCATCTTCTGGTGAGACACAACATGCTCAAGGCTTTTGTACTGTAAATAACATGTTATTATGATATTCTCACCTCTTCTTCACACTAATCCAATTTGTTTTGTCGCTGTTTTTTTTTTTTTTTGCGGCCTCTTCCCACTTGACTATATTGCAGTCAGCATTTTTATGAGTTGGTTATAGACTGCAATACTTTAAAAGTGGGCCATTAAAAGTAACCACTCGTAACCACTCTTAAATTCATATGGATTCAAGGACTGGCCATCCATGAGACCATCATGCATGCACACTTGAATAAGTCATTGGCGAGAATAGTTCTATAATTCCATAAAATAGTTCTATAATTCCATAAAATAGTTCTATAATTCCATAGAATAGTTCTATAATTCCATAAAATAGCTCTATAATCCCATAGAATAGTTCTATAATTCCATAGAATAGTTCTATAATTCCATAGAATAGTTCTATAATTCCATAGAATAGCTCTATAATTCCATAGAATAGTTCTATAATTCCATAGAATAGCTCTATAATGCCATAGAATAGTTCTATAATTCCATAAAATAGCTCTATAATCCCATAGAATAGTTCTATAATTCCATAGAATAGTTCTATAATTCCATAGAATAGTTCTATAATTCCATAGAATAGCTCTATAATGCCATAGAATAGTTCTATAATTCCATAGAATAGCTCTATAATTCCATAGAATAGTTCTATAATTCCATAGAATAGTTCTATAATTCCATCAAATAGCTCTATAAATCCATAGAATAGTTTTATAATTCCATAGAATAGTTCTATAATTCCATAAAATAGCTCTATAATTCCATAGAATAGTTCTATAATTCCATAAAATAGCTCTATAAATCCATAGAATAGTTCTATAATTCCATAGAATAGTTCTATAATTCCATAGAATAGCTCTATAATTCCATAGAATAGCTCTATAATTCCATAGAATAGTTCTATAATTCCATAGAATAGTTCTATAATTCCATAGAATAGCTCTATAATTCCATAGAATAGCTCTATAATTCCATAGAATAGCTCTATAATTCCATAGAATAGTTCTATAATTCTATAGAATAGTTCTATAATTCCATAGAATAGCTCTATAATTCCACAGAATAGTTCTATAATTCTATAGAATAGTTCTATAATTCCATAGAATAGTTCTATAATTCCATAGAATAGCTCTATAATTCCATAGAATAGTTCTATAATTCCATAGAATAGTTCTATAATTCCATAGAATAGTTCTATAATTCCATAGAATAGTTCTATAATTCTATAGAATAGTTCTATAATTCCATAGAATAGTTCTATAATTCCATAGAATAGCTCTATAATTCCATAGAATAGTTCTATAATTCCATAGAATAGTTCTATAATTCCATAGAATAGTTCTATAATTCCATAGAATAGCTCTATAATTCCATAGAATAGCTCTATAATTCCATAGAATAGTTCTATAATTCCATAGAATAACTCTATAATTCCATAGAATAGCTCTATAATTCCATAGCATAGTTATATAATTCCATAGAATAGCTCTATAATTCCATAGAATAGTTCTATAATTCCATAGAATAGCTCTATAATTCCATAGAATAGTTCTATAATTCCATAAAATAGCTCTATAATTCCATAGACTTCTGTTTCTTTGGGTCTCACTATCTCACCAGTACTTCATGACGTTCTCACGAGTAGCGACAGTCGAAACTAGAGCCACATGATGTCGCAAGTGTGCCTCTGCCTCATACACAAAGGGCTCGTCCAAGACCGAACAGTGTCCTCCCTCTGAGAATGCATTACACTTTGTAATACATTGCTTTATACACAGTGAATAACTATGTTGTTGATACCAAACCTTCTTTTAAAATGTAGCCTATTAACTGACACTCTGTCTCTTCACTCTCTCTCGTGTATTTTTTGGGGGAAAGTTTGGGGAAGAAATCCATGCACGTTACTGATGAACAGAACAGTAATACACAAACACAGTAGGTTACACAGCGCAAACAAGGCCGGGTAAAGATGAATTATGAGACTGGTTTGGTGTGTTTATCTTTGGAGGTGCTGGAGCTTTAACGTGCAGTTTTGCTTATTTAAATCTTAGGCAACCAGAATGTATTTGCAATACAATAAAAAAATATATATAAAAAATGTGTTACTACTGTAAATCTTGTTAATCAAATATTGCACGATGTGAGAACTGAGTGCAACTTTCGGATTGGTCCTTCGTTACATGATTAGTTTATTCCATCAATGTTGATATTGTAAAAGAAAATACTATTCGATTTTCCTTTTGTACAATTCAATAATAATGCCTATAATGTGTTCTTTATGTGCATAAAAAAATATACATTTTCATGTGGTGGAGAATGACACAGAGAGAGATATACATATTTTCATACTTCAATGTAATTGTGATGTATTTGAAACTTATTTTGAAACCTATTTAGAAACTTAAATCTCTTGTAACAGTTCGAGGAAACTGTTTGAGCCCCTGTGTGTTTTTCTACGCAAATGTCCACCTGCGAGTTGGCTCTCATTGGTTGAAACCACAGTCAGATTCCAACACCAAATTATCTGATTGTAAATCAGGGAGGAGAGCCAGAGACAGAGAGCAACACGTACGATGTTGTGACAGTGGTTTGGATTCAGACTTTTGCGAAAGGATTTTACGAAATATTTCTTCTTCGACAGATTGATTTTGTTTGGCCAAATAATAACTATTTGACTGAACTAAAGACACTATAGTCTGTATCCTAACATAAACTAACGGTAAGTACATTTTTTTATAGACGACGGTTGAAATTGATTGTTTATTTTTGCTGTTATTTATGATATATGTCAAGTATGTCAAATTGGCTTTTTAGATAACATCATAGGCTTTTTGAACGAATGTTTTTTTCCTTGTGTATATTAGACACCTGACGATAGTTCTGGAATAGGCAATAGACATGAACTTGTTGTTTTTTAATTAGCCCGTCCATTTGAGGACTCTTAGCGGCGGCCAAAAGTGTGGAGGGACATAATGTCAAAATTACTTTCAAAATCAATTGCTTTGAAATTAAAACATTATGTTTTAAGTCAACCAATTTGCCTCATCAAGTGGACACAAAGTTGTTATTCATAAATACCCTCTTTTAGAAATAATCTGTCTGCCATAAGAATCTTGCTGCTAATCAGTTCAAACCAGCTATATTAACGTATCACCATGTAAAGATAGTATAATTATAAATGTTACATGACCGAACTGTGTTGGTTTTTTTCTCCAAACAGCTTTGACATGCCACGATCATTTTTGGTGAAAAACAAAAGGTGCGCATCTTACAATGTGCACCGATCTCTGCAGGAACCAGACAAGCCGACGGACCTGACGTCTGTTACACGTAAGAATGTCAAGTTTGTCATAACGGCACATCAATACTTTTACGCAAGGGTTTATTTGCGTGTCCACAGCTTTAGAAATCACCTGACATGCCCATTAATACCTTTCAATTAGGCCTCCTGTTACTGGTGGTTAAACCTTCCCCTCCACATCATAAGACAATAGCAGGTTATCAATACAATTACAGGATCTTGGAGAATTCATGTTTATAAAATTATAAAGTTGATTTTATTATGTTATAATATATGTTATAATCAATGTTGGGGTTATGCAAAGCACCTGTCGGTCCATAGCCAAACTATATAACGACATTCCCATGAAGGAAAAACCGCAACAAGTGTTATTTCATGTTCGGGTTTCACAATAAGAGTCCTGCTGCAACGAAATTATTTAATTCATTGGAATCAACCGAACGCCGCCGCGCGAGCGGTTAGCGTGGGTGCCGGATTATGCAAACAAGACATTCTGAGAAAAAAAGAGAAGCTTTCCAGCCTTTCCATTTGCTAGTTTTCCTTTTTTTATTATACATTGATTTTCTCCCTCACATATGTTTCTAGTAATTTCACCTAATAAAATCTGTCTTGAAAATAGTTAACTTTCCCATACTCCAGCATTCATAGAGGGTTACCTATTATAAAGCCCCATACATTATTAACTGGCTAGCATGGAGGGCCCTGCCTGAGACATTAATTTTACATGATAGTATAGTCTCGCCGGGGACTATTAAACATATCCAGAAAACTGAATCAACTCAAGAATATCACATGTCACAAGGCATCTAAAAATAGTGTTTATTTACCTTCCACATAAGCCATGGCTTCAGCCTACACCTTTTTGGTCCTGGTACGCATTGTGACTGTGTACATTTCTTTTAATATATGTATTGTGAATTGTATAAGGGACCAAAATAAACTTTCTCAATCAATAAACATTCTCAATCAAACCTCTTCATCCAACTCTTAATACCCGCTATTATCATCATCATTATCATCATCATCATCATCATCTTGGGGGTACATTGACAATGACTCTCAGTATCTCCCCCCACCCTGGACACTGTGGACAATCCTATTTAGCCTTTGCACTACTACCACCCCCCCCCCCCCCTTAACTGTACATAGCTTATAACTGTATATACCTCTAAACTACCGTACATGCCTTACTGTACCTATCACTATCACTGTCATGTTTTTATATCATGTTCTTATGTCACTATTTGCACTTCTGGTTAGATGCTAAACTGCATTTCATTGTCTAGTACTTGTACTCTGCAATGTAAATAAAGCTGAATCTAATCTAATCTAATCTAATCATCATACTTTTTTTTTTTGTTGTTACTGAATCAAGTCCAGAATATCACGTCACAAGGCATAAATAGTGTAGAGGAAGACTTAACTCTTCACCCAACTCTAATACCCCGCTATTACCATCATCATCATCATCATCATCATCATCATCATCATCATCATCATTTTTTCTTTTTTGATTGACAGGGGTCCCGTCAGAACCTCCGAGCCCGGCCTCTCCAGAGACGCCTCAGTCGCTGGGCCACCAGCCGTCCCACCCTGACCGCCACCCTGACCCCCACCCCCACCCCCGCCCTGACCCCCGCCCTGACCCCTACTCCTACATCAAGTGTGAGCAGGAGCGAGAGTGCCCCGTCCCCACCCACCCAGAGCCCACCATGCCCTCCGCCACCCCCGGACGACCCTTCTACCTGTCAGGTGAGACAGAGGCCTTCGATGGCGCCTCGGACGAATCTAACAGAATAGAAGTGGTAGTAGTGGTAGTAGTAGTAGTAGTGGTAGTAGTAGTAGTAGTAGTGGTAGTGGTGGGCATGGTGGATAGTGAGTTGGACTGGTGATCAGAAGGTCATGATTTCACATCCCACCTGGGGAACACCACCACTAGTGTGCCCTTGAGTAAGACCTGGGAACACCACCACTAGTGTGCCCTTGAGTAAGACCAGGGAACACCACCACTAGTGTCCTTGAGTAAGACCTGGGAACACCACCACTAGTGTGCCCTTGAGTAAGACCTGGGAACACCACCACTAGTGTGCCCTTGAGTAAGACCTGGGAACACCACCACTAGTGTGTCCTTGAGTAAGACCTGGGAGCACCACCACTAGTGTGTCCTTGAGTAAGACCTGGGAACACCACCACTAGTGTGCCCTTGTGTTAAGGCACTCAGCCCTAAGTTACTCCAGCGAGACTGTCCCTGGAATCTGTAATTGTAAGTCGCTTTGGATAAAAGCGTCTGCTAAATGGTTAAAATGTAAATGTGACAGCAGCAGGTGAAACTGGCAACAAGTCGGCAGCCGATTAGATGTTCAGACTTTTATTCTTGAGTGACACACATCGCTAGTCAACTAACACAGCTTGTTTTGGGAGCCTGCTAACAATGTAAAAGTAGTGTTCTAGTTAACTAGGTAGCAGTGGGGGGATTACTCACCCAATCCATTGCGTTGTTGCAGTATTTTTGGCTTGACTAGCGAGTGTGTGATTGATTTTCAACACAACATTTTTCCAGAATAAAAGTCTGAACATTTCGATTTGTTCCCGGTTTCACCAGCTGCCGTCCCATATGTCATTGATCTCTGCTGAGTGGTTACCGTTACACATTTCTGCAGCCTTACAACACAACTCTTGTTCAAAGCCACGTAGGATGTTCGTCAACATCGCTAATCTCTCTCCTCCTCGTGAGTTTAGGACTATAAGGTTCTATCTCCGTTTAGGGCCGTTCAGAGATATTGAGCGTCAAAGATTTTACATTCCATTATGTTCCGTGAGATGGAACCTTTGTATTTGATTAATTGATTAATTAAAAATGGAGATAGAACCTTATAATTCTAACGTCACGTCCTGTCTCCTCTCTGCGTCTCCCCTCAGAGCCTCACCTGCCGGAGTTCCCTTCCTACTACAAGCCCACGTACGCGTGGGACCCCGTGGTGCCGTCGCCCTTTGACCTCTGTCAGATGAGCCTGGGCCCCTCCCTCCTGCAGCACGCCACCAACCTGTACGGGGCGCATGTCAGCCACGCCCGCACCCCCGAGCCACAGCAGCCGCTGGACTGCAGCACCCACTACTCCCCCATCTCCGACACCTACCACTGCATCACCTGCGACAAGGTAATGATAATAATAATAATAACAATAACAATAATAATAATAATAACAATCATAATCATAATCATAACAATAACAATAATAATAATAATAATAATAATGCATTTTATTTGTATTGCACTTTTCATTCAAAAGAATCTGAGAGTGCTACAGAGAGAAAAACAACAACCGTAAAAACATAATAAGTTAAAAACAAAACAACCTAAAAACATACTAAGTTAAAAACATAGTAAAAAAACACGAAATAAATCACAAGAATGAACACAGGTTCAACAGTCAAAGGCCTTTGGTAGCTACGCCAGTAGCCTGGAGGGTCACTGCTGCTGTCTCTTGACACTGGGGGATCGACAGTGTGTAACAGATGAATGTGTACAGAAGAGTGTAGAGGTATAATAGTTCACAAAGAGGAGCCTTGAAGAGAAGCCACCTAAGGAGAGGGAGAGTTAGAGGACATGTTGTGATTGCTAAAGATGGAGTCCGTCATTTTTTATGATTGAAGATGTCGATGACATGTCCTGGAGTGGTCCAGTGGTCTAGCAGTCTGGCACTATCGTCTACAGTGCACACATATGCCCATGTCGGCATGGGTTCGAATCCGGCCCATGCCCTGCTGACATGCCCTCTTCTCCTTACTTTCCTGTCTATCTTCATGTATCTCAATCCAACAAAATGAGTATGAAATATGAGTGGGACTGCCCCACTCAGAAAACAATAAGCTTACAAAAAGAAGATGACGATGACTGTGTGATATATTGTAAAGGTCCTTTGATGGAGTGATGACTCAACTGTCTCCTTCTCTCTCTCCCTCTCCTTCTCTCCTTCTCCTTCTCCTTCTCTCTCTCTCTCCCTCTCCTTCTCTCTCTCCCTCTCCTTCTCTCCTTCTCCTTCTCCCTCTCCTTCTCTCTCTCCCTCTCCTTCTCTCTCTCCCTCTCCTTCTCTCTCTCTCTCCCTCTCCTTCTCTCTCTCCCTCTCCTTCTCCCTGTCCCTCTCTTGGCAGGTGTTCTCCACACCTCACGGGTTGGAGGTCCACGTCAGGCGGTCTCACAGCGGGACGAGGCCGTACGGCTGCAGCATCTGCAGGAAAACCTTCGGCCACGCCATCAGCCTGGAGCAGCACATGAACGTCCACTCTCAGGTACATTACCCACAATGCACAGCGCTCTGTTGATTCGGTCAGGGGAAAGAGCTCGACCGGTTAAAGACTGTAAAGCCGTTGTGTACTTTAGGGTTTCCTGTTCCAGTTTTGAATATCAGATCGAGTGACATTAGTTTTATGTTTATGTTTTCTTTGCAATGCTATCAACCTGTCAATCAGTTGTTGGAGTTGCTAGCCGGCCTCTCTAACCCCTAGGCTACCGCCGCCCAGTTCACTTTGCTTCCGCAGAATATGTTAACCCGATACGTCCACACGAACGACGATATTACAGGAGATAGAGGAGATAAATTCATTATTTTCTGTTTTGTTTTTTTCTGAACAAAGGAAAGAAGTTTTGAGTGTAAGATGTGTGGGAAGACCTTTAAGCGCTCCTCCACCCTCTCCACCCACCTCCTCATCCACTCCGACACCAGACCATACCCCTGCCAGTACTGCGGCAAGAGGTTCCACCAGAAGTCAGACATGAAGAAACACACCTACATCCACACAGGTAAGAAGATGTCTCCTAAGATTTCGACTACCCTCTTGTACCGTTTCTCCAGTGTCTACTTCTTCCATCACGACTACTGCCAGTGGCCGCTGGCCTGAGCTAGATTACTCTTCCTGCTACGACTGGTGGATTGATGATTCACTTGCTTAGTCAAATGTATTGATTGTAAGTCGCTTTGGAACAAGGCGTCTGCTAAATGCCAAAAATGTTAATGTAAGAAGGCTTGATGAGTCCAGTGGTTTCGGTGATACTTTCAATTAATATTCCCTTAAATGTACAGTATGTAACTACATAGTAGTAACTGTGGTATCAACATTGTACTTACGTAATGACTACTATGCAACTGCTATCTGATTACAGTGTAGAGATATCAGTTATTACACAAAGGGGTTATGCGGTTATACGAGTCTGCACGATCAATGACAAAACTCTCTCTCCCTGTCAATAGATAACAGTATAAAACTCCATCCAACATGTTAAAAATGGTTAACGCCAAATATCCCAGTCCATTCCTCTTGTGTAATATCCAATGTTGTAATTACATTACACAGTTATTGTGCATACAGTAGTAGCTATAACTGAGTACAATGCTGATACAGTACCAGTTATTACTGTATAGATTTAAGGGTTGAAGTGTTACCAAAGTTTCACAGTGAAAATGGCTTGACTAACTGAAATCTAGAGTGAACAACATATTATTCTCTCAGAAAATCTGACAAGGATATCGTCACCTTCTTAAAATAATGAGGAAAAGTATGTTTATTCTTAAATATCATATATTCTAGATTTGGTTCAGTTTATTCTGTTCTTCTCAAAACTTGAAAATATGACGTAAGCCATTATTTTAAGAAGGTGACGATATCAATTTGGGTGATGTGTTCCCGGTATATGACAAATCAATGAACTATTCGAGGTCCAGGAACTAGACATGCTTATGTCAGTCTCCCCTCCCCCACCTGACTCTCCTCTATCTGTACTTCCTTGCTCTCCAGGTACTGGTAATTGTTTCCAAGAGTAATATAACTGCTGATAAATCAGAAAAAGAAACTTAAACAAATGTTCAACTGATTTGCATATCTACTTTCCCTACTTTGCCATGGCCTGTGTGTGAAAGGATCTCTGTGCAGTGTGTCTTCCATGAATGTTTGACAAATCTGAACAATGGCGCGATTCTTTCCCCCGCTGTCACCGATACCGACTTCAGCTTTACAGTACAGGTCCTCTATCTTTCTGTTACGTTATCGGACTGTTTTTATGCAAGGCTATTAACGATAAGTATGACTTATCTGGTCAAGAGCATCAATGCTAGGTTATACAGTATGAAACTGATTGTGACACTGTTTAACCGTTTCTTTTTCTTTCTTTTTCTGTGTGTGTGTGTGTGTGTGCGTGTGTGTGTGTGTGTGTCTTTGTAGGTGAGAAGCCCCACAAATGCCAGGTGTGTGGCAAAGCCTTCAGCCAAAGCTCCAACCTCATCACACACAGTCGCAAGCACACGGGCTTCAAGCCCTTCGGCTGTGAGATCTGTACCAAGGGCTTCCAGCGCAAGGTGGACCTCCGCCGGCACCACGAGAGTCAGCACGGGCTGAAGTGAGGGCAGGGGAGGGGAGGAGGCAGGCGGACGGCCATGAAGGACAGCAGGCGTTATTGTAGCAGAACATGGCAATGGTGATGAGGAGGAGGGAGAGGCCCAGACATTCACCCAGGACGTTGTGACTTCTTATCAACGTTGCCAGGCAGTTATGGTATCAGGGCGCAGAGTGGGCGATGTGGATACCAAAAATAAGTTCTTAATGTATAGTATTATATTATTATTATTATGTTGTTATATTATAATATCTCGTGCTTTTCAGGAAAATGAATTGTTTATTATCATCCTCTGCCAGCAAACAAGTGCAAACGAATACCTATGAAGCTTAACTATGAAACAAGCAGTTACTTTCTATAACCAGCCCAGTGGAAAACAGCTAAAGTAATACTGAAACACAACGGAAGTTTTTTTTTTTTTTATCTGGCATTTTGGGTGGATATTGTAGAACTACTGCAGATGCTTGTACAGTCAAATATGAAAAGAAAGAAGTGATCTAATTTTATTGTATAGTTTGTATAAGAAAAAGCTTTTATGATGTCATGAGTGTATGTGTGCTGTTCATATTTATGATTTTTTTTGTGTGTGTGTGAAATAACGTGAATTGATGGTACTGTATGTGATTAAATGCTGTCCAAATAAAGGGTGAGATTTTATAACAAAAAATGGTAATCCTTGTGGTATGTAAAGAAACAAAAACACTTGACGACCCGCTAACACGCCCCTGCGTACATAGTCTTACATACATACATACATACATACATACATACATACATACATACATACATACATACAGACATACATACATACATACATACAGTTATACACTCTCCTACGTGACACATCGACAAACACACCGCAGAAGAAGAAAGAGATCAGTCACAAGGTGCAACACAAGAACTGTGTGTTTGCTTACGAAGTTCAGATGACATTGTAAATATACCTTTTTTCTTTTTTTCCCAACTCTTCTGTGTATTTGCGCGTTACCGTTTGCGAAGCTGCTTGCGAAGCAGGATGCAGCGTCCCAACTGTCTCTGTGTCAGAGCTCACGTTGCCCGGGGCCCTAATCTCTCGCACGGCCAGAGAGATACACTCACGCTTCATTCAAATCTATACCTGGAACACCATGCAAATGTCCAGGACAACCAGGTTTCTTCTCAAATGTCACAAGCCAAGGCTGGAGTCTGGACAGAGGATTCCTCTCTCTTTTATAAACACTGCTGTGTCTGTCTGTTTTTGTTGTATGTATTAATGTATGTGACCCTATGTGTGTTTTTAATGTGGAAACTGTATTCTTGAGCTGCAATTCTGCCTGTCGAAGGAGAATTTCTGTCACTGTGTGACAAGGCAATAAAGCTATCTTGAATCTTGAATCTTGAATCTTGAATTGTCTTTCTTGATCTTTCTGGTTTATTGACTTACTTCTGTGCAGAAAACAAAGACCCCTACGGCCTCTCCAAGCAAACATTCTGCTCTCAGAGTTAAACTAAATGTACAAACCCGTCTGACATAGCGCACACTGTACATAAGGCAGCTTTCTATCACATCCCTGTGGAAATCTCTACACATTGCTTTGCACTATTGAAGCCACTGCGAAATCCATCCAAAATAATTACTTTATCAATGTCGGGCTACTTCTACTTACTTACGCTACTTATTATTACTGTGTTGTTATTGTGTTTTGTATCTGAATGTCACTCCAAGTAGTGAAAATGCCACCGCTCGTCCGTGATCAGACTTTGCTGAGGTGCTGGAACTGAAGAGTATGAATAGAGTGCAAAATAACAGCATCCATCCGCACACTCAAACACTGTGCAAGAAAACATAGTTTATTCCGAGCTTTCGGTCATAGATAGACCTTCTTCAGGTGTTTTTGTTGCACAGTGTTTGAGTGTGTGGATGCTGTTATTTTTGCGCAGGATGATGATGTCATAAAAGCAGAATTCTGATTCCGATTCTGATTTGACTTCTATCCAGTACTGACTGATTGATCACTCTGTTGGAAGCCCAAGGAGGGGAATTCCTTGGCATTGTGTTGTGACAAGGCCTAGTGTGACACACACTTTACTGTACTGTAGAGGCCTAACAGAGGTTAGAAGAAGGCTTAGCCTCACATCAGCACCACGCCCTCTCACTCGGCTGGATCTGCCTCGATAAAACGAACAATACACTTGTCACCAAGACAAACCACCTTCCTCAAACACCACAGCCAGTTAAGCCGTGTAAGCTGTTCAAGGCAAATCAAATCATCTTAGTTAAATCCACGGGCCGCCGGTGGCGATGGGGCAGGGTTGAATCTCATCTGTGTGTTTACCGTGGGTCCGTATGCTACGTCTCTCTACAGTACTTAGCGCTTCAGCAACGTAAAACCACCTTCTCGACACACACGTTGGTCATGTCATGGATTGTGGTCCCCCCCCCCCCCCCCCCCTCCCCAGCCCCACGTCCCCTATCCTGCCCCCCTTCCCCTCCTTACACCCCCCCACCCCCACCCCCCACCCATACAAAATCAATGGCCCTTCCAAGGTGTTGGTTTTGGCGGGGGGGCGGGCCTGGTTAAACCTGTCATTAGTTGTTCAACTGTAACAAGGGGGGTGTTCCATCAATGTCGCTAAAGGAAAATCCGGGCCTATTTCGATAAGTCTCGCAAGAGTTCTCAAAACAAGGCTGGATTTTAAAAAAAATGTTTGTGAGATTTATCAAAATAAGCCTGGATTGTCCTTTAGCGACGTTGATGGAAAACCCCCCAGGTTTTTGTCCTGGTTGTGTGACGACCGTCCCCGTGTTCAGTTACTTGGCCACGACGACCGTGTTGTTACAGAAATGTATTCAGATCGCACCGCGTGACACCCCGGGGCCGACCAACGCAGTCTGGAGAGCCGTCAGTCAGTCAGTCAGTCAGTCAGTCAGTCAGTCAGCCAGTCAGTCAGTCAGTCAGCCAGCCAGTCAGTCAGTCAGCCAGTCAGTCAGCCAGCCAGTCAGCCAGCCAGTCAGTCAGCCAGCCAGTCAGTCAGTCAGTCAGCCAGTCAGTCAGTCAGCCAGCCAGTCAGCCAGTCAGTCAGTCAGTCAGCCAGTCAGTCAGTCAGCCAGTCAGTCAGTCAGTCAGTCAGTCAGTCAGTCAGCCAGTCAGCCAGTCAGTCAGTCAGCCAGTCAGTCAGTCAGTCAGTCAGTCAGCCAGTCAGTCAGTCAGTCAGTCAGTCAGCCAGTCAGTCAGTCAGCCAGCCAGCCAGTCAGTCAGTCAGTCAGTCAGCCCCACAAACCAACAAACAACCAGGAAAAACAAGGGGCCACATCTCACTCAGTCAGTTCAGACACGACGCACAAACGCACACGTCTGAAACACCAATTCAAGTTTGTGTTGATGTGTTGTGGGGGGCTTTGTTGAAGAAATCAGTGCCTTTGCCTGTACAGAACGGTGTGTACGGTAGCCTCTCCGCTAGCTGGTTCGGTTGGTAAACAAATCTGAGGTCTTTATGCAAATGAGGGTGTTTATATTACCGTGGCAACAGGGGGTCTGTTGTGCTCTGTTACAGTAACAGTTAGCGCTGCATCCTGGTGAGAGGATATGGAGCAAATCACAATCCTGCACAGGTAGCCAATGGCAGGGCGGGGGAGCGGGATGGGCGGGGACAAAACAAACAGGACACAGGTCCTGTAGAGGGAGGGGCGGGGCTCTGTCTAGCCTGGGGGGGAGAAACAGAGAGACAGGGGAAATTTTGGGGACCAGGTTTTCTCTCACACACACACCTGAGCCTTACTTCCCTTTTCTACCGCATACAGGTGTGTGTGTGTGTGTGTGTGTGTGTGTGTGTGTGTGTGTGTGTGTGTGTGTGTGTGTGGTGGGGGTTGGGGTTATAGTTTGAACAAAGATGCATAACATAGCCTTACAGATAGAAATGTGTACAGATACAAAGTGGGGTGTGAAATGATAACATAGATCATAATAGAGCATAATGCTGCTTAGTCTCTATCCCCCCCCCCCCCCCCTCGTCTCCCCCCATCCAGGTCATTTGCATGGCCCGTGCCTTTAGGCTCTTTGGTATCCTCCAAAGCACTGAACTGTGTCTCTGAAAACTAGCAAACTGCTCTGTTCAAACAGTTAGGCTTAAATCTGAACAAACACTCACACAACCAGTTCCACAGAAACACACACAGGATTAGATTAGAAGACAGGAGTTGTAAAGTACACTTCCTGAGGCATACACCAGAAAAACCGAGAACAGACCAAAAAAGTAACTGTGTGATCATCTAAGTGGTTTGTGGACCGTCGAGACGGATGCTGTACTGGTCGCTGGCATCTCTAATGTACAAGGGAATGTTTAGCCTGAACACTGATAATAATCACAGTAAGAAGCGTGTTAAAACTCACAGACAGTTGACAAAAGAATGAGAAAGACACTGAAGACATCCACAATCACTTGATTATTACCAGTACTGCAGTGTTACTAG
>NC_137689.1:74246766-74306766 GCF_963989245.1 Nansenia antarctica
AGGATGGATCAGGGCTAACTAGAGAACAGAGTGAGTATGAGTATTAGTATGAGTATTACCTTGAAAATCATGTAACTGAACGAAATATGACACTATTTTATTGAGGCCTAATATATTCTATATATTGCAGATGTATAGGCCTAATGGTGAAAAATGAACATGTCGATCTGACATCATCAGCACGGCAATCACCCTCGGACCCGGAACGGAACTCTACACAAATCCAAAGTTTCCACCCGGAATTGTTTTGTATACGGACGCATATCAACTTTTTTGGACACACGACGTGTGTGTGGCTTGCTCTCCCTCATAGGTTTGGGTACACTGTGTTTTTCCAATCGATCGTAGCTGAGAATCCTCAAAGTAGCAGTTGCCTCGAAGATGGCGACGCCGACGTCGGTGCAAAAGATAGATGACTTGAGTTTCACAATGAAAGAGATAACGAGCTCCACGGCGGGCTGCGAGACCCCCGCAGGGGGGGAGGCTGAGAGTGGGGCACCGGGGGCACCGGGCACTTCTGCCACACTCCACCTGCCCCAGGACCGCAAGCTCGTCTGTGTTGAATACCCGGCGGTCATCGCCAATGTGGAGAAGATGCTGGAATCAGTCGGAGGCGAAAAGGGAATGTCAAAGGTAAGGTGCAGCACCACCACTGCCTTGCAGCAGGGCGACTCACATCAATGTCACAGATCATCTTATTATTGAGAGAGAGGAGGAGGTAGAGAGAGAGGAGGAGGTAGAGAGAGAGGAGGTAGAGAGGGATGAGGTAGAGAGAGAGAGGTAGAGAGAGGAGGTAGAGAGAGGAGGAGGTAGACAGGGAGGAGGTAGAGAGAGAGAGGAGGTAGAGGGGGGATGAGGAGATAGAGAGGGATGAGGAGGTAGACAGGGAGGAGATAGAGAGAGAGGAGGTAGAGAGAGAGGAGGAGGTAGAGGGAGGAGGTAGAGAGAGGAGGTAGAGAGAGAGGAGGAGGTAGAGAGAGAGGAGGAGGTAGAGAGAGGAGGTAGAGAGAGAGGAGGAGGTAGAGAGAGAGGAGGAGGTAGAGAGAGAGGAGGAGGTAGAGAGGGATGAGGAGGTAGAGAGAGAGAGGAGGAGGTAGAGAGAGAGAGGAGGAGGTAGAGAGAGAGAGGAGGAGATAGAGAGAGAGGAGGTAGAGAGAGAGGAGGTAGAGAGGGCTGAGGAGGTAGAGAGGGAGGAGGCAGAGAGAGAGGAGGTAGAGAGTTTCATTGGTAGTGTAAGTCGTAGATTAGATCTTAGTGATTAGATCTTGAGGAGTTTGCCTTGCGATGTTTTCTACATCTTTGTTCTCCTCCTCCATCATCAGACATTGGACTGGCACTGACTATGTTTTTTTTTGGCATTTAGCAGACACCTTATTCCAAAGCGACTTATATAATCAATACATTTGAGACAAGTAAGTGAATCATCAATTAACCAGTCGTAGCAGGAAAAGTAATCTAGATCAGGCCAGCAGCCATTGGCAGTCGTTATGCTAGAAGCAGTAGCCTATATAGCAGTAATCATGCAGCTATACGATATCACTGCGACACTTTAATGAATGTGCAACAAATACTATGTGCAATACGACAACCCTTGTGTACATAAGGTTCAGATATAGGAGAAAGTTAGGATATTTATAGCATAGCATAGAGTACAGCACAGTGTTTTATTGTATAGTATAGTAGTAAAGTATAGTAGATAGTGTACATAGCCTTTATTTATGTAAACCAGCTCTTTTCCCTTTTTTTATTTTACCCTTGGCCCTCTTGTTTTTTAGTCTTTTTTTCCAAGCACCAGGGGAGCCCCCCCCCCTAAATGTCGTTGTATGGTACCTGTACTGTATTAATGACAATAAAGACCATTCATTCATTCATTCATTCATATCATGTGATCACTGAGTGTCTTGTCGTCCCGCAGGCCTACTCTGACCCTAACAGACGACTGGAGCTGCGCTTGCGTCCGCGGGACCCGTTCTGCCACCCGCTGTGTGGGAACCGCTTCCCCTCGACCAATCTGCTGCTGAGGGTGAGGAGGCGGGTGCGTAAGGTCAACCCTGAGGAGGCCCAGGTCAACCCTGAGGAGGCCCAGGTCAACCCCGAGGAGGCCCAGGTCAACATGGAGATCCTGGGTGTCATCGGGACCACATACAAGTTCCAAGGTTCAACTCAAGTTCAAGTTTCTTTATTGAATATTCTTTTTTGCAGTTTGTGAAACTGAAATAAAAGAATATTTACAGTCATCATGTCAACATCAATGAAATACAACATAAAAGTCACACTCAAAAACACAATATTGGATAAAAACAGTGAGTATTGGTTTATCAACAACACAGTCTATGGCAGTGATGGGTAAAGCTAAATATCAACAACACAGTCTATGGCAGTGATGGGTAAAGCTAAAATGTTATTTGGCGTTCAGGAGTCCTGTAAAGAATGGGATGGGTGATGGTGTTTTGTATCTTGCTGTTCTTGTTTTGGGGATCTCAAGTTGGGTACTGTTTCTGGTTTGGCGATTTGATGGGGAATTCAGAAGACCCAAGGCAAAGTCCTTGCACAGTGTATTTCTTCTGTCTTGGAGGGTAGGTAGTGACAGGGTTTGGAGTGCCTTGTGGTAACTGGAGTATGCTCGCATCCTACTCAACAGTTACACGTCATCGTGGTACTCAGACAGAGACCTAACAGCTGTGTGTTGTTTCAGGGATGGCAGATTTCCAGTATCTGGCCATGAACACGGAGAAGGACGGCTCCCAGACGTCCCTGTATGATAAGATCCTGCTGCGCGGCGTGGAGAACAGGGACTTCTTCCTGCAGCCCATGGTGTCCTTCCTCCCTCCGCCCATCTTCTCTCGCCTGGACAATCCCGTGGATTACAACTACCGTCCCGAGATCCAACACAAGTGAGTGTTGGCGGGGGGGGGGGGGGGGGGGGGGGGGGATGCTGGGAGCAGCAGCAAAGACTAATTGTTGTCTTCAGAGTTCTTGTGGTGTTTTTCTCTAATGCACTAATTGTTGTCAACTTGGTGGGGTTCAGTGGCCAAACATATCATTGTTATCATTAGGCTTTAAGTTACAACAAAAGAGCCTAAGTTTGTCGTGGAATGGAATTGTCGAGAATAATTCGTGATGAATTGTGCTTAAGGGAGGTCTTCAAAGCAGTGCGACATGTTTGTGTCCACTCCATAATTTAAATTAACCCTACGACTGGATCGATTGCAATACAGTTATGTGGACATCAGCACAGAGAAATGTATATGCTGTCAAACAGATGCTTTCCTCATGGAGGGCTATCAATCAATCAGTCATGACTGGCTGCTGTCCATGGTGCTTAACTTGCGTTGCTAAATCAGTGGCAGTAACACTGGTTAGTTGAGGTTGAAGTTCTTTATTTATCCCCGAGGGGAAATTACTCTCTCACAGCAGCCGTATGGGGGATAAAAAGACACATAATAGATAATGAATAAAAATAGGGAATAAATAGAATAAAAAGAGGGAATAAATAGAGTGGACACAACAGTATGGTACAGATTAAAAGAGAAATACAGATACACATATTTAGCCTTTAAGTGTCTGTCAGAATTTTGATGGAACACTTTGTTGTTCCAAATATAAACAGTCCCTGGCCGGCCACATGCCGAGGTGTCCTTGGGCAAGACACTGAACCCCAAATTGCTCCCAATGAGCGGGCCGGAGCCTTGCATGGTAGCTTGCCGCCGTTGGTGTGTGAATGTGTGAGTGAACGGGTGAATGAGAGGCCGTTGTAAAGCACTTTGGTAAATGGACTGCACTTACATAGCGTATTAAGTGCTTCGCTTCCAAACAGTCTGTAGCCAAACCTTTGTTGTTGCCTTGCTTCTGCCTATGTAGGGAGGGCTACCCCCACCCGTCAGTCTCCAGGGAGAACCTGATTGGCCTGAGTCGAGCCCGTCGCCCCCACAATGCCATATTCGTGATCTTCGAGGATGAGAGCGCGCCCTCAGAGGCCCTGGAGGCGGCCCGGGTCAACTGGAAGAGGGTCTGTCAACACGAGAGCGACTCCAAGGTCGAGGAGCAGATGAAGAAGGTCGGTGTGCTGATTGTTAACGTTTACATTTTTTGGCATTTCGCAGACGCCTTGATCTAAAGCGACTTACAACAAATACATTTGACTAAGTAATCTACTAAATCTAAATCATCCATCCGCCAGTCATAGCAGGAAAGAGTAATCTATGCTCGGGCCAGGGGCAGTCATAATGCTAGGAGATTTTTATTTGTATGTTTTAAAATGTTATATACAGTAGATTAACTGTACGGGGGGGGTAGAGGGTAAGTAGAGGTCTCAGGAGGGACAGTTAAGGTGTAGACTGAAGAGATGGAGGTCTTCAGGAGGGACAGTTAAGGTGTAGACTGAAGAGATGGAGGTCTTCAGGAGGGACAGTTAAGGTGTAGACTGAAGAGATGGAGGTCTTCAGTGTACGGCAGAAGATGGGGAGCGACTCTGCAGTCTTCTTCAATCCAGGTGCCATTTGTTTGAGCCTTCATTTAGCCTCCTTCGACGCCTGAATGATTATTCATATTCATTTAGGCTGAACCAACTCCGACTCCCACAAAACATTATATTTTATACCAGCAGGGGAGCTGATGAGAATAGGGAGAAAATACACCTACCGTAATCCAAAGGAGCTTTCCCCCCAGAAATAGGTTTAGAAAATTATTTCTAAATAAATGACAATCTAACTTATTTCCAAGGACAGCTAATCATTTTTATTTTTTATTTTATTACAATATTCTGATTTTGTTGAACTCACTTATCTTAATACTAGCAGTTTTTTTACAATCAAAAGTCTGGTCTTACATAGAGCTCAAAGTCTGTTAGTATGACATTGTCTATATTTCAATATCAATGGATTGAGAATTTACGAAAAGTAAAAATCAGGTGTGGCAACTCTTTGAACACGTTTTGGAGAACAATTTTTTTGCTGCTTTGTTAACTTTGTTAAGTTACGTGCGCCCTCTGCTGACACTGCCATGGGAACCGCACGTTCTAGTGACGCCGCCATGGACAAAGCAAGCAAAGCAATCCAATAGCATGATACATCTGTAAAGCTTGTATGTTGTTGTGCATAATCCCTGTTCCCTTGCTCCGTCTATCTTATCTCGTCCCAAACCGCTCCGAACCGTCCAGCTGTTTGAGAGCCGGCCCATCTGGTCCAGGAACGCCGTCAGGGCCAACCTGGACTTCCACCCTGAGAAGCTGAAGCTGCTCCTGCCCATCGTGGCCTACTACATGGTGAGGAGACGCAGAGGAACCAGCCTTCACTAGACTAGGGAGTCAGGGGATCTGAAAACATTCCAATACCATGTCTGTTTTTAAGTAAATGTTAGTTTTGAGGTGTCATTTCAGCCACTTGTTATAAAATATTATAATATATTATACAACAGTTAGTTCCGACCAAGTAATTTGATTGGACAAGAGGCATTCCATGAGTTACGATATACAGTATAACAGCACTGGGACTTTTAACTATATGTATCACTCCACCGCACAGATGTTCTACTAAATGACCGTTAATTAGACTACATTAACGGTCATATAGCCAACAACAGAAACAGAAGATGGATATATTTCCAAATATAACATTTGACTTAAATTATGAATCAGAAGGAGAGGACGAAGGTACTTCAGTGCAAACCCCCAGGTGTGCTGATATGACACCGGCCGACCTGGACAAATTGGAGAAGAGTAAAAATGAAATTAACACCGTAAGGCAAACAACATGATTGTCTTCGGTACTCGGCCTGCGGCCTCGTACCTACGACCGAATCACAGCCGTGCTGATATTCAGTATAACACACTCCCTCTCGTGTGATATTGCTTAAATAATATATAATATAATAGTTCGCTCACATGCCCAAAAGGGGTCCACCTGTTACCTGATTGGACAGAGAGGGGCACACCTCCCACCCTCCCACACTGGACTAGGGAGTCAGGGAATCTGAATACATTCAAATACCATGTCTGTTTTTAAGTAAATGTTTTGTTTTGAGGTGTCATTTCAGCCACTAGTTCTAAAATATTATAATATAATAATATAATATATATAATATAATATAATAGTTTGCTCACATGCCCAAAAAGGGTTACCTGTTACCTGATTGGACAGAGAGGCACACCTCCCACACACCCACTGTCATAAACAAAAGCTTATCTTGCAAATGTGTGTTGACCTTAAACTGAGAACGGTGTGTTGTAGCGAGATAAACCCGTGCTACCCGATTGGACACACCTCTCACACTCCCACTTTTATATTTCGGGCCGCAACTCCGGCTTCCGTTTTTCGCTGCAGCAGACGATTGCACCACTTTACAAAACACACAGTTGATTACCCCCCACACCCCCACACCCCTCCCCCCCTCCTCTCTCCCTTCACACATAGGTTAGTTGATTTGACATTTTTTGATTTTATATTCACTCTCTTTGCCGTTCTTATGTATTGTTTTGTGTTGACCCTGTGGTGTATTTCTGTATATACAGTATGTTTGTATTTATTCTTGCCGGGGCCTCTTAAATAATAATAATAATAAATAATAATAAAAAAATAAGCAATAGCTTATCTTGCAAAAGTCTGTTGGCCTGAGGACTGCATAGTGTAGTGAGATAAGAAATCGATCAGTCAACACTTTTTAAGCCAAAATTGTACGCAAAGAATTAGCGATAAAAATCTCTTAGCGTAGCATCTCTTTAATTCCAAAATTCAAGCAATTGCACTCCTTGTGGGGGGGAAATGCCATAGAAATTCAATACCGTGCAAACCAGACAGATGTGTGACGTCCCCAGCTAACAGGACCCTGGAGGAGCCTGTGGGTCCGGTTCGGTTACGACCCGCGCACGACGCCGGAGGCCAAGGTCTACCAGGTCCTGGACTTCAGGATCCGCTGTAGCACCAAGCATGGTGAGGAGAAGGTGGGGAGGTGGGGGGCGTCTGTCTGTCTGGTCAGTAGGGGGGAGGTGGGGGGCGTCTGTCTGTCTGGTCAGTAGGGGGGATTCAGTGAAGGTGGGGAGGTGGGGGGCGTCTGTCTGGTCAGTAGGGGGGATTCAGTGCCATAAATAAGAGTGATGTATGTGCTCCTGAGACACCACCTGACCAAGCTGGTCACAGTCACACAGAGAGAGAAAGGGTAGAGGTCAATGTCCCGCTGTGTTTGATGTGAGACTTGGTGAACCTCTGCAGGATATGCTGTCGACATGCCGGTGAAGGCTAAGAGGAGTGCTTTCAACTACACCCTGCCAATCACACTCAACAAAGCAGGTCAGTGGCCGGTGAGGGGCACACCTCATTGCTGTTTCATTCTTTGTTCTGAATGAAAGTTTTGGAGAGTATTTGTCGTGGGTTTGAGTGTGTATTTATGGGGGACCACCTTGCACTTTTCCCTCGCACAGTCCCCCAGGGGGCTAACGTGATGGACATCGCCCAGGAGAACCCCACCCCTGGGGGTCGTAAACCTGCTCACATGAGATACCAGCTCAAGGTAGGCGACCAATCACGTTCCAGAAACATCCCTCCCAGAGTGAAGTAAACACCGCACCAGGTGGACGTGCTGATGACCTTCCTCTGACCTCTCTCCTGTTTGTCCCAGGAGTCATCCTATATATTCAGGGAAGGGACCCTGCCCCCTCATAGACAGATGTTCTACCAGTTCTGTGACCTGGATGTGGACAGGTGAGATCCAACGTGGTACTGTAGGCGGCAAGGACTGTTAGGAACCTCTGAATGTGAAATTGAAAATGGCACAGATCTCTACACGTGATTGTCTGTGTGTTGTGTTGTGACGCTGCGTCTGTTCACCAGTATAAGGACTGTCATTCACCGGAACGACGGGAAGGAGGAGCAGTGTGACGAGAGGGACGGCTGGTGTTTGTCCCGCACCCCCGACGACCTCAGAGACATCATCTCCACCATGATCAAACAGACGGTGCGAGCCAACAGACAAGGTAGGAGACGGCCGGAGACTGGACAAACACTCACCACTCTAGACTGGACAAACACTCACCACTCTGACCAGTTTATGAACCTTCTAACACCGTTCCCAGACAATTCCGCTCAAATGCTCGGAAAGTTCTGGTGGACCAACGCATCAAACGTGGCCTTGGTTTACGATACGAGGACCGGGAGAATCTGCCGGACGCATGGCCATTGGCTTAACCAATCATCTCCCCGCAACCTCCTTTCCCCAGTAGGGTTGGGTACCGAAAATCGGTACCGGTAGGTACCGGTTACTTTACATTCGGTATGTACCCGTACCGAATCGCAAAGTACCTCATTTCGGTACTTTTCTATCTCGCCCTCTGTTGTCCAGTGTCAACTGGTGACTCGTGACGTCACATCGCCTGTTAAATTTCCACTCAGTGAAAGCAGCGAGTACGGAAGGATAACGAGAAGGTTGCTAATAGCAACTTCCGCTAGCGGGTTGGCGTAACGCGACGCTCGACTTATGGGTGCGTTCCGTAAACTCGTTCTGGAATTCTGATCACCACTCGTGGAATGCCTTCTGTCCAATCAAATGACTTGCTCCCCTTATGACGTCGGGCCCAGTGTGCGCTGCGACGCTCTCAGAGCGAGTTTACGAACGCAAGCCTTTGATTGGTGCACTCCAGGATTCGACGCGTCTGTTGATGACGTAGTGCGGATGTGTGGCTGCGTCTCTGCGAGGTGGACAACATGATCGGGGATCTCTTGATATTCGGGTACTGTCCTTATCCTACTACTGTGTCTGAAAAATCAATCGTCATGTCATCATGGACCAGAGAGGGGGAGGGGAGTAGTAGTAGCTGAGCGGCAACAGAGTTTGGATTTTGACGAGGTGGAGGGCTCCAGTTCATCAGAGTTATATTTCCTCTTGGTCTTCTTGGTTCTGGGGGCTATGCAGGCCTCTTCACTAGATCCCTTTTCTAAGAATATTCTGATGTCCTTGAGGGGCTGCCGAACAAGTGTGTACTCGTATTCGACATCAGTACCAACGATAGGCACCCCCAGCTTAATGGAGTCCCCAAGGCTCAGGAGTTTTATTTTCATTTATTTTAATTTGAGTGTATATTTAACTAATATATATTGTGCCTCAGCAATAAAAAAGTGAAAAGCTGTTTAATGTTGTCGACCGTGTTATTATATATATATATATATGTCATTTAAAGTACCGAATTAAGTACCGTTTTGGTACCGGTACCGTTTTTAAAGTATCGGTTAGGTACCGGTACCGGATAAAACCCAAACGGTACCCAACCCTACCCCCCAGTGCGCACAACATATTTCTGATTAGGAACCACACCTCGACACAGTGGTCTGACAGGGTCGGGTCACAGACATCTTCAGCTCTAAGTTTCCCAGGTGTGGTCACACATTAACCACATTGTACTGGCAGCCCAGTCAGACAGCCTGATAAGGCTTTCCGCTCACTCTGGACACAACAATCATTCTGCTTCCAGGAAAGAGTTGGCATTCATTCAGTTGTAATTACTTAATCAATCAATTAATCAACCAATCAATCAATCACTTCCCCCAGTAAAGTTTCTCTACTATACAGAAAAAAAAACGAAATAAAAAAAAGTCATTCTTCTATCTTCTAGCATTGTAACTGTCAATGGCCCCTGGTCATAACATAGATTACTTTTCTTTCTTACGATGACTGATGGACAGATGATTCACTCACTTACCAAATGTATTTGTTGGAAGTCACTTTGGATAAAGGCGTCTGCTAAATGTAAAACATATAAAATGTAATGTGTATGAGTGTGGGTAAGTAGAGCAGTAAAGGTCTACTGTGCTTTTTTCTGCAGCGCCTTTGAATCCTGAGTGTTCTACTACAAGGAAAGCAGCAGCAGCAGAGAGTGATGAGGAAGAGGAGGAAGATGAGGAAGAGGAGGAAGATGAATTCCAGCCCTCAGAGGGGAGTGACAACGAGATGGAGACAGAGATGCTTGATTATCTGTGAGAAATAAATATTTTGAGGTCACGTATAGAAATTGGAGAAGTAAGAGTTTCATGTTGTTACATATCATGATTTTTCTTTCACCTTTTCAATACAATATGCTGGAAAACCTGTACAGTGTTCGATGTATTTGTTTTGTACCGTTTTGCGAATAAAGGAAATTAAATCGTTTTAGTTTTTTAATTAAATGTTTTTCCTGTATTTTATACCTCAGTATTTGCTTATTATATTGGATATTTCTATTAAGGAACTATGAGCTATCCGATGGTTTTATCTGGCTTTACACTCATAACAAAGGGAAAGAGTGATGGGAAATCCATACATTAAGCATGAAAATATTAGGATTTTTAGCTTGAATGTCATTTATCTCTTGATTTCACTTCTATTGATTAAAAGTTACTGTACATGAACACTGGTGTGGACTTGCGCATCAGATGAACACTAGTTCTGCCTGAATCAGATCATGAAAACACAGTACATACAGTACTCGGACATACTGTGGATGCTCCCACCCTCCCTGAATGTAACCTATATAGCTCGGTGCTCACTCAAGGCAGTTGAGGTTGTGTAAACACACCAGTAGCCTATACTGTATGGGAGGGGTCTCTTGTATAAAAAGCGTCTGGAAAATCGGAGGTTTTTACAGGTGTTTCTGAACAACCACGATGAAGACCCTGGGCATTCTGGTTGCTGCAGCCCTGTTCCTGGGCTCCGCCTCAGCCACTACTGTAAGTCTGTAGTCTGTGTCATTAGAATGTTGGTGTAATTACAAGGCTATGGCAAAAGGTAATCAAATGATCTAAGTAACTGAACATAAAAGATACGTATATTATACTTTTTTAATTGTTCATTATCTTACTGCGGGAGAATTGTGAATTAATTTGATTTGATTTGAGTTAAACGTAAGATGTTAATGTAGGCCTACATACGATGATGCTACACACACTAACATAATGTAACAATACAATGATTCTCACCATACACATGTTCCTGGCTTGGCACAGTGTAAAAAGGAAAACAAATTTATTTATTTTTTGATTTGTACAGGAACTTCCACAGTAAATGTGTCTCTGCCTTTATGTGTCTGTTGACCTGTAGCTGGGAGTGGTGTACACTGAGGGTGGCATGGTGGAGGGGGAGAACTATAGCCTTGGATTCTTCCGTTCCATGGACCGCTTCAGGGGAATCCCCTTCGGTGACGTTCCCGGGAAGTTTGAGAAGCCCAAGCGTCACCCTGGATGGGACGGTGAGTACCAGAAAGATCTGTCCCAGATTAGTTTTTTTTATTTCAAGCTCTACTTATTCAGGAGAAACCTGACTGAGACCAGTCCTTACAGCCGGGGGACGGATTCAAATCAAATCAAATAGAACAATACTCTGCTTGAACACCTTTTGAAAGCATTCTGACCCAGGTGATTTCCTCCCTCTCTTGTCTCCCCTCAGGTATTCTCAGGGCTACTGAGTTCAAGCCGAGGTGTCTCCAGTTGACCATGACCATGTCTGATACCCGTGGTAGTGAGGACTGTCTCTACCTGAACATCTGGGTCCCTCATGGCCGCAAAGGTAACACACCTGGGTCCCTCACTTATTTCTGTGACCATAACATCAGATGAGACATCAACACCTCATCAACACCAGGGCCCAGTTGTTCAAAAACATTTAATAAAAAGAATGATCCTGATTCTTTTTTGCTATCCAGGATCAGATCGAGCTGGCTGATTTTTCAGTATCTCTCACTAAAATAAGATTAAGACCCTGGTAGGCCCAGGTCTTCAACACCACTTGACCAATTGAGATTATGATTTTGATATGATGATGCTACGGTACAATTCCATGATTGTATTGAAATATTTCTCCTTTCGTACTTCCTAGTGTCAACTGACCTCCCAGTCATGGTCTGGATCTATGGAGGTGCCTTCCTTCTTGGAGGGTCTATGGGGGCAACATTCCTGGACAACTATCTGTATGACGGACAGGAGATCGCTGACAGGGGCAACGTTATTGTGGTGACGCTAGGCTACCGCGTGGGTACGCTCGGCTTCCTCAGCTCTGGAGACGCCAGTGGACCTGGTAGGTGTCAACCAACCACGGCTTTGCCTGGCAGGGGGTCAGTGGCTCAGTATGCTAGCTGAGGTACCCTGCCTCCTCATACTGATCCCTAGGCCTTTGAATCCCTTCCACCAAATGGGTGTATACTGCCCAGTCATTGTTAGGGTGTTGTGTATTATGTGTGATCACCGTTGTGGTTTTTTCTGGCCTCTCTGTTGCAAACAAAGTCCACCCCAGCTACTTGCAGCTGTCTCACAGAGCTTCTCTCCCTTGACAGGCAACTATGGGCTGTGGGACCAGCAGGCTGCCATTGCCTGGACTCACAGGAACATCCGCTCCTTCGGTGGAGACCCTGACAACATCACCCTCTTCGGAGAGTCCGCCGGAGCGGTTAGCGTCAACTTCCAGGTGTGTGTGTATGTGTGTGTATGTGTGTGTGTATGTATGTGTGTGTGTGTATGTGTGTGTTTTTGTATGTGTGTGTGTGTGTGTGTGTATGTGTATGTATGTGTGTGTGTGTGTGTGTGTGTGTGTGTGTGTGTGTGTGTGTGTATGTATGTATGTATGTGTGTGTGTATGTGTGTGTGTGTGTGTGTGTGTGTGTGTGTGTGTGTGTGTGTGTGTGTGTGTGTGTGTGTGCGTGTGTGTGTGCGCACACACTCGCATACTCATACGTGTTGTATATTTATTCCCACTCAGATTCTGTCTCCCAAAAACAAAGGGCTGATCCGCAGGGCCATTTCCCAGAGCGGAGTTGCCCTCTGCCCTTGGGCTGTCGACAGGAACCCCAGAGCCTTTGCAGAGAAGGTACGTGTCCCTGTTATCTCAGTGGTCTGTTGCATGTGCAGATGGACACAGACAGGCACAGACAGACAGACAGACAGACAGGCACAGACACAGACAGACAGACAGGAACAGACAGACAGACAGGCACAGACAGACAGACAGGCACAGACACAGACAGGCACAGACAGAGACAGACAGGCACAGACACAGACAGGCACGGACAGACAGACAGACAGGCACAGACACAGACAGACAGACAGGAACAGACAGACAGACAGACAGACAGGCACAGACACAGACAGGCACAGACAGAGACAGACAGGCACAGACACAGACAGGCACGGACAGACAGACAGGCACAGACAGACAGACAGACAGGCACAGACACAGACAGACAGGCAGTCTGAACAGATGGTGAGGCTAGCTCAATCTCATCCTGTTTTCTATTCAGGTTGCTAAAAAGGTGAACTGCCCCACTGATGACATGATGATGACCTGTCTGAAGATGACGGACGCAAAGACCCTCACCTTGGCTGGAACCCTGGAGCTGCGTTCCTCTGCCTCCGGTCAGTATTCAATGAGGGTACAGGGTTGAGATCTGTGGGCCGGAAATATAAAATATACACTTACACTTCGTGACGTTAGAATTATAAGGTTCTATCTCCATTTTTGGCAAAATTGAGTTTTTTACATAATCTGATCCATTAGGTGTTGATTAATGCCTGTGTGGTGTTATTTTTAAAATGTTGACATTTTTGAGTTAGTAATTAATAAAATACAAAGGTTCCATCTCACAAAACATAATGGAATGTAAAAACTTTGACGCTCAATATCTCTGAACTACCCTAAATGGAGATAGAACCGTATAATTCTAAGCTCATGACTTGTTGATGCCTCTAATTATGCCTATTATACTATTAATGACCATTAGCCAGAAGCCCTCCTTTCTCCTTTATTCTGATATTTTACCCAAGTTGACTGAAAAAGTGATGTCATCCGCTGTCTATCATAGCAGTCCATAAGAGTGTGTGACTGTCTCTGCCTCCTCCTCCAGACCCCGTTGTGTTGAACCTGGTCCTCTCCCCTGTGATCGACGGAGACTTCCTTCCTGACGAACCTGGTAACCTGTTCAGCAACGCAGCTGACATCGACTACATCGCCGGGATCAACGACATGGACGGCCACCTTTTCACTGGCGTGGACGTCCCCTCTATCAACACTCCCCTCCTGGACACCCCTGTGTGAGTGGCAATAGGCAGATCCATCACCAGGGAGGGAAGAGGGCACTTTGCTCTGTTGGGTTTGTCCATCCTCAAAGAATAGAACTTAGACAGAAGTGCAGTTGTACCCATGAAGCTTGATGTTTGGGAGAGTATTCGAGAACATAAACTTAATTACGGTAATGGAACTACAGCATAAATAGCGGTATCATTTTAGGCAGATCCCTGAGACAGATCAATCTCCTCTTCCCCCTTTCCACAGGGACGATGTGAAGAAGCTCCTGGGTGCTCTGACCAAGGACAAGGGGGAGCCCGCTCTCACCAGCGCTTTCACAACATACTCAGCAAACTGGGGTCCTACGCCCAGCCAAAGTGTCATCAAGCAGACCATTGTTGAGATCGAAACTGACTACATCTTCCTGGTGCCAACCCAATCTGCTCTCTACATGCATGCTGCCAATGCCAAGTGAGCCAAACTCTTATCACCCAGTTACTGAAGCTCAGCCTCTATCACCCAGTTTGCTTCACCCAGGCTAACTAACTTACAGTATCAATATGGCAGCAGCATTGGCGATGCACCTACAGTGCCCTCCATAATTCATTATAAGAACTCCCTCTCCTAACTCCCCTTCTTTCTCTCTCCCTCTCCCTCCTTCTCTCCCCTTGCCCTACCCCAGGTCTGCACAGACCTACTCCTACGTGTTGTCCGAGCCCAGCCGCATGGCTGGCCTGGCCAGGCCCTACCCCAGCTGGATGGGGGCTGACCACGCTGATGACCTGCAGTATATGTTCGGCAAGCCCTTCAGCTCGCCCCTGGGCTACTGGCCCAGTCACCGTGACCTGGCTGGCTACATGATCGCCTACTGGACAAACTTCGCCAAGACCGGGTAAAAAGAAGCACTATATATATATATATACGAAACCATGTATGAGAGAAACTGTAGTAGACAGTAGATAGTCCACTCTACCATGTTATCATTTTGAAATCATCATCAATACCACTATGGTTTATTGACATTGACCCCCCCCCCTTTTCCCTCCACAGAAACCCCAACAAAGGGGAGTCCGATGTGCCTGTGACCTGGCCTGTATTTACTGAAACTGGACACCAGTACCTGGACATCCACTCAGACATGAACAGGAGCTACGTCAGGGAGAAGTTGAGGATGTTTTTCGTGCATTGGTGGACCAGCACCTACGCTGACCTCCCCACCCTAAAGAGCTCCCAGTAGAGACTTTTATCTGAGCAGAGACACTAATATAATATGTATATATAATATGCCATTTAGCTGACGTTGTTATCCAAAGCGACTTACATTGCAGTGAGTGCGTACATTTTTCAGTATATGACACATTCTGACATCATTCTAGATTCAAAGCTACACAGATTGATTGTTGTGATGTTACGAATCTTGACGCATCCAGTGGTACAAAATACATTTCTGATTGTAAAAATGTTCTGTAATAGACAAAATAAATGGAAATAAATGATCAACCGTGTATGTTTTTTATACTGCTCACATGCTGTACAGTGCTTTCGGAAAGTATTCAGACTTCACACTTTTCGCACATTTTGTTGTGTTATAGACTCAATTTAAAATGGACTAAATTAAAAGATTTTGCCATCAATCCACACACAATACCCCAGAATGACAAAGCGAAAACACATTTTTTGAAATGTTAGTAAATGTATTAAAATTGAAATACAGAAATAGCTCATGTACATAAGTATTCAGACCTTTGCTTTGCAAAAATGCAAAAATGTCATCAGCAAATCACTCAATAAGTTGAACTGAGTCCATCTTAATACAAGGATAATAGTTGGAACTTTTGAATTAATATCTTTGGTTTTATAGTTCTGAATATACATGCAATAGTAACTGAGAAATCCAAGCAATTGTCTCACATCACTGACAGTGTTGGGTGTCTTGTCTCTTAAGGCTAGAACTGCTAGATCTGAAGCTTGTTCTTGATTGGCTAGTTTCACACCATGTTGCTTCAGTACTTTTCTAAGACTCTCGACATGTTCTTGGAATCTTAGCATAGCACAGGACGGGTTGCTCCAAATACGGGTTGCAGCATTCGTCTCTCAGGGTATCCTACATCTCTTTTATACTGCGCTGGAATGCAGCAGGTGCATTTGACAAACCGAATGGGATCCTAACCCCAGTGGCGATTCTAGAGATTTATACATGGGGTGGCAAGCAGATATTTTAGTGTGGCCATCATTTTGATAAGTGGCTATCTTAATGTCTTACATTTATGTATATTTATCATCCCTTACAGCCTGTTCTACATATAGAACTAGTGTGTGCATGTGTACAGATTTCTCTCTCATCCAGTAAATTATTACAAAGACATAGGTTTGTGGGAGAAAAAAACATTTCACTTTCATTCTGAGACAATAAACAAGGAACATGAACAATGCGCGCTGAACTTGATCGTCAGAACAAACAAGAATGAGAGGTTTCATGTCCAAGCAAGACCTTGAAAAACTCATCCATGCATTTGTTTGGAGTAGACTTCACTTGAGTATTGTAGTCTACTAACAGGCCTATCTAAAGGAGCTGTTCGTAAATTGCAGCTCATCCAAAACACTGCTGCTAGGGTCCTAACAAAAACAAAGAACTTTGAACACATTACACCAATCCTGAGATCCCTGCACTGGCTACCAGTCTCTCAGAGAATTGAATTCAAAATCCTCCTAATTACATACTTTTTTTTTTAAACTTATTTTTAAATAATGTAAAGCACTTTGAATTGCCCCTGTTGTATAAGTGCTATACAAATAAACTTGCCTTGCCACAAAATCTGCTATTAAAAAAATAAATAATAAAACAATACAAATAAATACATTTACAAAAGCTGAATGCGACGATTGCTATGCTGTGCAGCAAATCGCTTCACAAACTCATCCAAATTCAGAGCTTTTGCACGTTTAGACTCAATGCTGAGAACTGCAATACTTGTTAATCTATTCTCTGCCATGGTAGAGCGCAGGTGATTCTTTATTATTTTAAGAGTTGAAAAACTCCTCTCACATGCTGCACTGGTGACCGGCAATACTACAGCTATTTTACATAATCTGAACATCTCCAAGAAAACCATCTTGTATGGATCCAAAAAATTAACTAATTCCATTAAACTGGAGGGTCTTTGTTTTCAATTTGTTGCTTGTTGATCCAACAATCTTCTAATCTGCTGCAGTTCGTGTTTAAGGTTATCTACATTTGATCCATATGCATTTGCTAAAAGATTAACTGCCTCCTCATTCAAAAAGCTGCTGCTGGATGGATTCAGTGCCTGGATACCCTGCATGATGTGACAGTTAAAGCTAGAGAATCGTCTTTGCATTTCACCAATCATGCAATCAATGACAGGATAACATATTTTAGTTAGAAAATACTTTTTGCTGTCTGGTATTGTGTGCTGTCCTAGTGTAGACGTGATAACACTACCTTTAAGTTTCTTTGTTATCCGTCTTGCCCTCTTATGAGTGTGAGTTGTAGAAATGTTACAACTTTCACAGGTGTTGAGTATTTTCAATCCAAAGCTCATCAAAATATGTCTCAGTACGATAGCTTTTTAGAGTCTGTTGTAGTGTTTCAATTAGCTCAACAGCTTTAGTAAGGTCAAGCTGTGTTGACTGGAGCATATCTGACAAAAATCGGGTGTCACCTAGTACTTTTCTTACATCGTGTTACAATGACATAACTATAATAACTATAATAACTATAATAACGCCAACGTTAGCTAAACAGTAAGTAAAAGCTAAATAGCTAGCTAACAGCTGAGACTGACGTCTTCGCTTCATAACTCAGCAAATAACGTTACATTGACGAACAAAAAATCAATTAATTTACTAAACATATCCAATAGGTAATGAATTGTAAACGTAATAACATAATTAGTTAAAACCACATTTAACATTACCTGAACAACAGGCTCCACACGGCACAGCACCAGAAAGACAGCTCAGGTTTAATTGATTAATCAGCATCAGCTGTGTGGTAAACTGTTGGAACACACCTATATTCAAATCTCCCCGTGTGAAATAGGTTGCAACCATTTGAGATGGAGGGGTGGAACAGACAGTGAGTTTATTTTTCAAACTTGGAAATTTGGGAATTTTACACTGAATTCTGATTAAAAATAAAGATAAAGATAAAATAATAATAATACAACAAATTATCAGTTGGTCTGTGTAACTGGGGTGGCAGGACTTTTTTCAAGGGTGGCAGCTGCCACCCCTTGCCACCCTGGTAGCTTCGCCACTGCCTAACCCATTCATACAGGCCCCAAGGAAAGTTGTCGACACCCTTCAGCCATAAAGCCTTGGTGGTAGGCATACAACACACGCTGTCTCAGGAAGGCCTCCAAGATCTCCAGGGACCCAACCCACCCTGGGTACGAACACTTTACCCGGCTGCCCTCGAAAAGGCGGTACAGGACCATGGCCGCAAGGACAAACAGACTGAAGAACAGCTTCTACCCCAGGGCCATCCAGGCCCTGAACACAGCAAAGACCTAGGTTCTGGGCCCTGGACAGTCTGGACGGATTGATGGCAGCTGCTGGACTGAAAAAAATCAGGTGTAGTGCTGAGGCACAAATATGTAAATTTCTAGCCTGCAAACTGCGACACTTCAAATGAATGTGCAATAACACAATGTGCAATATGACAACCCTAGTCGTCTATCTGTACAGTATAGTATAGTGGATAGTGTACTGTTAGAGTAAATTATTCAATAATGGCAGCCTGTTTCGTTTCAAGATGTATAAGAAAAGATATTTAATAATCTTCTGCAGAAGGAGGAAGTTTACAAGCACGTCAGACAGGTCTTAACAGTGAACGTTCCTCGTAAAAGTAAAGATCATTCATTTCATCTCAGTATTTATACAAACAGGTACCTTCAGGTAAGGGGTCCGCCCTCAGGTGAGGTTTAGACCAATCATGAGCAATGGGTGTGGACTTGTACATTGATGTAGATGATTCTGATGAAGGCTAGGGGGGAACCGGCCCCCACTTTCTCCCAGGGAGACAAAGGTGAAAACGGGACACAATAGCCACAACTGGTTCAGTCTGGTCTTAGAGTACTGGGTCTGGGGCAACACAAAGGTCCAAAACTGCTCTAGATGGTAGGGCAATCAGGTCTTTGTAATCATGTAAATGTGTCTATTGTCTTAGCCCATGTCAAGCTTTAAGTAGAGAAACTGGTTCTATTGTGTGACAACAGGAAATCATCTTCTACAGTCTGCTGCAGACATTCAACCCAAGATGATGTTTGGTTCTTAAATGTAGCTTATTACATATAATAATTTTCTCTCACATTCCACACTTTTTTAAGATGTAAACTCTTAAAACAAGAACAATTTGAATTCTCTCACAGTACATAGCCTTTATTTATTTATGTAAACCAGCTCCTTCCCTTCTTGTGTTTTTTTTTGTTTTTTTTCTTTCCTAGCACCGGGGGAGCCACCCCTCCTAAATTTCGTTGTTTGGTACCTGTACTATAGCAATGACAATAAAGACCATTCATTCATTCATTCATTCATTTCATTGGTCTAGGATTGAGAACTAGTAGTAGCCTCCAAGGGTGTCTGTGAGATCTTGAATGTAAGATAGGGGATGTCTGGTTTGAGTATTCTGTAGTAGATGCAAAACGGAAGCATTCCACCCAGTGAAATTCTGCGCAACAGTTCTGTGCAATGAGCACGTCATAACAATATGGAACTGCACTCGAAAACGACATCAGTTTAAACATAATTGGTTTAAACCAACTGATCATCTCGATCGTCGTTTCTGACTCGGAGCCACACCTCAGTGGTGTGATTTGCTGAAATCAAATAATGACAAATGCTTTTCTCAGTAAATTAATTCCCACTAAGGCCATGTTACTCCGGGCTCATATGTGCCGGATGATGACGTTACTGATGATCAGACAGGGTCAGGTCACAGACATCTTCAGCTCTAAGTTTCCCAGGTGTGGTCACACATTAACCACATTGTACTGGCAGCCCAGTCAGACAGCCTGATAAGGCTTTCCGCTCACTCTGTCTGGACACAACAATCATTCTGCTTCCAGGAAAGAGTTGGCATTTATTCAGTCGTAATTACTTAATTAATCAATAAATCCATCAATCAATCAATCAATTCCCCCGTAGAGTTTTTCTATTATGACGAAAAAAAGTCATTCTTCTATCTTCTAGCATTGTAACTGTCAATGGCCCCTGGTCATAGCATAATTACTTTTCTTTCTTACGATGACTGATGGATAGATGATTCACTCACTTAGACAAATGTATTTGTTGGAAGTCGCTTTGGATAAAGGCGTCTGCTAAATGGCAAAAATATAAATTATATTTTTGTTGTTTTTAATCTGTTTTCTTTCTTTTGCACTGTATTGTAAAGCACTTTGAGCTGTATTCTTATGGATGAAAGGTGCTATATAAATAAAGCTTATTATTATTATTATTATTATTATTATGAAACAATAAGCACCTTTGAATCCTGAGTGTTCTACTATAAGGAAAGCAGCAGCAGAGAGTGATGAGGAAGAGGAGGAAGAGGAGGAAGATGAGGAAGAGGAGGAAGATGGATTCCAGCCCTCAGAGGGGAGTGACAACGACATGGAGACAGAGATGCTTGATTATCTGTGAGAAAGAAGTATTTTCAGGTCACGTATAGAAATGGGGGTAGCAAGAGTTTCATGTTGTTACATATCATGAATGTTCTGCCTTTTCAATACAATAATTTATGCTGTAAAACCTGTACAATGTTCAATGTATTTGTTTTGAATCGTTTTCCAAATAAAGGAAATTTAATTGTTTTTGTTTTATTATTAAATGTTTTCCTGTATTTTATACCTCAATATTTGCTTATTATATTGGATATTTCTATTAAGGAGCTATGAGCTATCCGATATAATCCGAAGCTATCTGAAATCCATACATCAAGCATGAAAATATTTGGATTTTTTTTCTGAGCAATCTACTAAATCACACACTATCAGTGTAGCTTTCTTATCTCTTGATTTCATTTACAACTTCTATCGATTAAAAGTTACTGTACATGATCACTGGTGTGGTCTCTACTTGAAGAAGAAGAAGAAGAAGAAGAAGAAGAAGAAGAAGAAGAAGAAATCGGACCTTGATGGTCTTTTTAATGGCCACACACGGCAGTTTTACACTCTGATCACACACATGCAAGTTTTAGGTGAACACACACACAAACACAAGCACATGCACTATCTTCGGCGGGTCGCCAGGTGGAAATTGTCCTGAACATCGGATGAACACTAGATCTGCCTGAATCAGATAATGAAAACACAGTACATACAGTACTTGGACATACTGTGGACATACTGTCCCTGAATGTAACCTATATAGTGTAGCTAGGTGCTCGCTCAAGGCAGTCGACATTGTGTAAACACACACTAATGCCCAGACATACTGTATGGGAGGGGTCTCTTGCATAAAAAGCCTCAGGAAAATCTGTAATTTTTCATTTTTCTAGACAACCACGATGAAGACCCTGGGCATTCTGGTTGCTGCAGCCCTGTTCCTGGGCTCTGCCTCAGCCACCACTGTAAGTCTGCAGTGTCATTAGAATGTTGGTGTAATTACAAGGCTATGGCAAAAGATAGTAACTCTCCCACTTACTGTGAGAGAATTGTGAAAGTATTTGATTTGATTTGAGTTAAACGTAAGATGTTAATGTAGGCCTACATACAATGATGCTACACACACTAACATCATGTAATAATACAAGGATTCTCACCATACACATGTTCCTGGCTTGGCACAGTGTTTTTTTTTCTTTTTTCTTTCCTAACACCAGGGGAGCCACCCCTCCTAAATTTCGTTGTTTGGTACCTGTACTGTAGCAATGACAATAAAGACCATTCATTCATTCATTCATTAATTCATTCATTCATTCATTCATTCAAAAAGGAAAAAGAAAAAACATTGAAGAAATCATGTTATGAATTTTAACACAAACTTCCACAGTAAATGTGTCTCTGCCTTTATGTGTCTGTTGACCTGTAGCTGGGAGTGGTGTACACTGAGGGGGGCATGGTGCAGGGGGAGAACTATAGCCTTGGGCAAAACCGTTCCATGGACCGCTTCAGGGGAATCCCCTTCGGTGACGTTCCCGGGAGGTTTGAGAAGCCCAAGCCTCACCCTGGATGGAATGGTGAGTGCCAGAAAGATCTCATATCTTTTTTTATTTCAAGCTCTACTTATTCAGGAAAACCTGACAGAGACCAGTCTTTACAGCAGGGGACTGATTTGCATTGATCAAAATACAAATAAATCAAATAAAACAATACTGTGTATACTATTAACGTTTTATGAATGGTAAATACTCTGATTGAGCACCTTTTGAAAGAGTTTTGAAGTATCAGGCTTGTCCTGTTCCCCACTAACAGTCATCCCAGGTGATTTCCTCCCTCTCTTGTCCTGTTCCCCACTAACAGTCATCCCAGGTGATTTCCTCCCTCTCTTGTCCTGTTCCCCACTAACAGTCATCCCAGGTGATTTCCTCCCTCTCTTGTCCTGTTCCCCACTAACAGTCATCCCAGGTGATTTCCTCCCTCTCTCGTCTCCCCTCAGGTATTCTCAGGGCTACTGAGTACAAGCCGAGGTGTCTCCAGTTGACTTTGACCATGTCTGATACCCGTGGTAGTGAGGACTGTCTCTACCTGAACATCTGGGTCCCTCATGGCCGCAAAGGTAACACACCTGGGTTTTTCACCTATTTCTGTGACCATAACATCAGATGAGACATCAACACCTTGCCAACACCTCATCAACGCCAACTTTTAATTTTTTGCTATCCAGGATCAGATCGAGCTGGCTGATTTCCCCTATACGACTCAAAGTCAGCCAGATAGATCTGATCCTGGATAGCAAAAAATTATCAAGAACATTCTGATCCAGATTAAACGTCTTCCATCTGTAAATCAAGAATCCATGTGGTCTCCTGAAATTGTCGTGTATTCAGTATGTCACTAAGATAAGAAAAGATAAGACCCTGGTAGGCCCGGTCTTCCATCTATAAATCAACACCACTTGAGTGATTGAGGTTATGATATTGATATGACGATCATGCTACGGTGCAATTCCATGATTGTATTGAAATATTTCTCCTTTCGTACTTCCTAGTGTCAAGTGACCTCCCAGTCATGGTCTGGATGTATGGAGGTGCCTTCCTTCTTGGAGGGTCTATGGGGGCTAACTTCCTGGACAACTATCTGTACAGCGGACAGGAGATCGCTGACAGGGGCAACGTTATTGTGGTGACGCTGGGCTACCGTGTGGGTACACTCGGCTTCCTCAGCTCTGGAGACGCCAGTGGACCTGGTAGGTGTGAACCTGTCAGCTTTGCCTGGCAGGGGGTCAGTGGCTCAAAACAGTATGTTAGTTGAGGTACCCTGCCTCCAGATACTGATTCCTAGGCCTTTGAATCCCTTCCACCAAATGGGTGTATACTGCCCAGTCATTGTTAGGGTGTTGTGTATTATGTGTGTGCACCGTTGTGGTTTTTTCTGGCCTCTCTGTTGCAAACAAAGTCCACCCCAGCTACTTGCAGCTGTCTCACAGAGCTTCTCTCCCTTGACAGGCAACTATGGGCTGTGGGACCAGCAGGCTGCCATTGCCTGGACTCACAGGAACATCCGCTCCTTCGGTGGAGACCCTGACAACATCACCCTCTTCGGAGAGTCCGCCGGAGGGGCTAGCGTCAACTTCCAGGTGTGTACGCGTGTCTGTATGTGCATGTGTGTGTGTGCGCACACACTTGCACACTCATACGTGTTGTGTATTTATTCCCACTCAGATTCTGACTCCCAAAAACAAAGGGCTGATCCGCAGGGCCATTTCCCAGAGCGGAGTTGCCCTCTGCCACTGGGCCGTCAACAAGAACCCCAGAGCCTTTGCAGAGAAGGTATGTGTCCCTGTTATCTCAGTGGCCTGTTGCATGTGCAGATGGTGAGGCTAGCTCAATCTCATCCCGTTTTCTATTCAGGTTGCTAAGAAGGTGAACTGCCCCACTGATGACACGATGATGACCTGTCTGAAGATGACGGACCCAAAGGCCCTCACCTTCGCTGGAGCCCACGACATGGATTCCTCTACCTCCAGTCAGTGTGCAATGGGGGTACAGGGTTGAGATCTGTGGGCCTTCTGAGCAAGGAGGAGTTAAGGCCATATTTTACCAAAGTCGACAGAAAAAGTGATGTCATGTCATCCGCTGTCTGTCATAGTAGTACATAACAGTGTGTGACTGTTTCTGCCTCCTCCTCCAGACCCCGTTGTGAATAACATGCTCCTCTCCGCTGTGATCGATGGAGACTTCCTTCCTGAGGACCCTGGTAACCTCTTCGGCAACGCAGCTGACATCGACTACATCGCCGGGATCAACGACATGGATGGCCACCTTTTAGCCGGCATGGACGTCCCCTCTATTGGCCGGCCCCTGGTGGACACCCCTGTGTGAGTGGCAATGGGCTGATCCATCACCATGGAGGGAGGAGGGGACTTTGCTCTGTTGGGTTTGTCCATCGTCAAAGAATAGAACTTAGACAGAAGTGCAGTTGTACCCATGAAGCTTGATGTTTGGGAGAGTACTCAAGAACATAAACTTAATTAATGGAACTACAGCATGAATTGAGATATAGTTTTAGGCAGATCCCTGAGACAGATCAATCTCCTCTTCCCCCTTTCCACAGGGACGAGGTGAAGAAGCTCCTGGGTGCTCTGACCAAGGACAAGGGGGAGCCCGCTCTCACCAGCGCTTTCTCAACGTACTCATATAACTGGGGTTCTAATCCCAGCAACGAGATCATCAAGCAGACCATTGTGGAGATTGAGACTGACTACATCTTCCTGGTGCCAACCCAAGCTGCTCTCTACATGCATGCTACCAATGCCAAGTGAGCCAAACTCTATCACTCAGTTACTGAAGCTCAGCCTCTATCCTTCAGTTTGCTTCACCCAGCCCTAACTAACTTACAGTATCAATATGGCAGAGCATTCGTGATGCACCTACAGTGCCCTCCATAGGTATTGGAAAGAGGATTTTTTCTTCTTTATACTCCAGGAGTTTGGATTTGTTGTAGTATGAGTTCAAGGTAGAAATTCTCAGCTTTGATTCAACGGTTTTTCTTCAGATAGGGTTCACGGTTCACCTTGTAGAAAGTAAAACATTTTTAAAACATACTCCTCCTATTTCAGAGCTCATGTTCAGGACCCAAAGTACACATGTTTAGTATCTGGTCGACAATCCTTTGCATGCAATAACTCTGCGACCCGTTGACCCCACCAGATGCTGGGTATCTTCTCTAGTGATGCTCTGCCAGGCCTGTCCTGCAGCCATATTCATTTGTTGTTTGTTTTGATGTATTCTTCGTCTAAAATCTTATCATCAGGAAAGTAAATGAATGTTAAATTACAATTAAATCAGAAGATTGACTTGGCCAGTCAATGACATTCCGCTTTTTGGCCCTGAAAAAACTCCCTAGTTGCTATGGCAGTATGTTTGGGGTCATTGTCTGGGCCCTGGACAGTCTGGACGGATTGATGGCAGCTGCTGTGTTGAAAAATCAGGTGTAGTGCTGAGGCACAAATGTGTACATTTCAAGCCTGCAAACTGCGACACTTTAAAATAAATGAATGTGCAATAACACTATGTGCAATATGACAACCCTAGGGTACATAAGGTTGCAGAGAAATAGGAAATGTTAGAATAGGTATAGCATAGCATAGAGTACAGCACAGTGTTTTATCTGTACAGTATAGTATAGTGGATAGTGTACATAGCCTTTATTTATGTAAACCAGCTCCTTTCCCTTCTTGTTTTTTTAGTTTTTTCCTAGCACCGGGGGAGCCACCCCTCCCAAATGTCGTTGTTTGGTACCCTGTACTATATCAATGACAATAAAGACCATTCATTCATTCATTCATACATTGTCTTACTGTATGATGAATTCTGAGACATTTGCTAGACAAGATGTTTCTGTACACTTCAGAATACATTCTGCTGCTGTCATCATCAATTAAGACACATTCTTGAGGAAGCTACACATCCCCAAGCCATCAATCAATCCAATAATCAATACACAATACAAACATACTTAGTGAATTATGGCATTGTCTATGTGTAGGGTTCGCTACAGACGTCTACAAAATGCTTCCTCTTTCCAACACTTATGGAGGGCACTGTATAGCCCAATGCACACGGCGTGCGATTTTGTCGCGCCGCGAATTCGATTCCATTGTTTTGAATGAGACAATGCACACAGCACGACAACACTCGATTCTCCATTCACACCCACACACTTCGGTGGTGTGAATTGAGAATCGAATGTTGTCGTGCGACAAAATCGCACGCCGTGTGCATTGGCCTTATGACCCTCAAACTACCACATAAGATTGACCAAATGCACTATCATGACATGAATTATGAATTAAGGATTACTTTAGGACATTCAGTTTCTATTTAACTCTCTCAAATTCAAGCCTAGTATATCATAATAAGAACTCCCTCTCCTTTCTCCCCTTCACCTGTTTCTCTCTCCCTCCTTCTCTCCCCTTGCCCTACCCCAGGTCTGCAAGCACCTACTCCTACTTGTTTTCCGAGCCCAGCCTCATGGCTGGACAGGCCAAGCCCTACCCTAGCTGGGTGCGGGCTGACCACGCTGATGAACTGCAGTATGTGTTTGGCAAGCCCTTCACCACGCCCACGGCCTATGGGCCAAACCACCGTGACCTCTCTGACTACATGATCGCCTACTGGACCAACTTCGCCAAGACCGGGTAAAAAGAAGCACTCTAGCCAAATTAATGGCTGTATCACAAATATATATATATATATATACACCAAACCATGTATGAGAGAAACTGTATACACACAGTATACAGTAGATAGTCCACTCTATGTCATCATTTTGACATTTTGAAATCATCATCAATACCACTATGGTTTATTGACCCCCCCCCCCTTTTCCCTCCACAGAAATCCCAACACAGGGGAGTCCGATGTGCCTGTGACCTGGCCTGCATTTACTGAAACTGCACACCAGTACCTGGACATCCACTCGGACATGAACAGGAGCTACGTCAGGGAGAAGTTGAGGATGAGCTTCGTGCATTGGTGGACCAACACCTACGCTGACCTCCCCACCCTAAAGAGCTCCCAGTAGAGACTTTTATCTGAGCAGAGACACAACATCATCATTCTATCGATTGAAAGCTACACAGATTGATTGTGAGATGATTGAATCTCAACGCATCCAGTGGTACAAAATACATTTCTGATTGTAAAAAATAAATCAATGTTCATGATTGCTCATGATTGCCTTGGCATGTTCATCCTTGATTTCCATACTGTACTGTACTGTAGATCCACTCAACAGAATGGTTAATGCAGTCAACAGCTAGGTTCCACTTTATTCCAGTTTTGATTGCCTGGATTGGATGATCATTGTCTGGAAGGTTCACAGTCACAGTCATTTACAGCCAGGACGTCCAGGACCTCGTCTCCCATGAGTTCACTTAGAGGTTGAACATCATGGTTCAGTAGATATTTCTTCTTCCAGGTGTGGTCCAAAATACTAATTTGGGTACCTTCGTCTAACAGAACACTCACAACATAGCCACAACATTAAAGAATTTTCTTCCGACTACTTTGTTGTGGTTCACTTGGGCTGGCAAGAGAACATCATCAGGGTGGGACTGTATGTTGAGACCGTTTCTCCAACATCTTTTGTTTCTTCAGACCACCCACAGCGTGGTGTCCTTCTTCTCCACAAGCAAATCAGTGTTTGCAGTTTGTCAGGCCTAGTTCGACACATTTTAGACAGCTGTATGTTCTCTCTCTCGTCTGGTACTATGGTGCATTATAGCTGGTGCATTGACATGAGTGCTCTGGTGTGGTGCGGAGGGAGGGACACATGCTCATTGTGACTCAAGGCAATGGAGATGATGTAACACTGTTTGGAACAGTTATAATGGTCAGACGTACTTTATGGGAGGGGTCTCTTGTATAAAAAGCCTCTGGGAAAGCTAAGGTTTCCTACAGGTGTTTCTGGACAACGACGATGAAGACACTGGGCGTTCTGGTTGCTGCAGCCCTGTTCCTGGGGTCTGCCTCAGCTGCCAATGTAAGTCTGTAGTTTCATTAGAACTGTGGTGTCATTATAAGACCATGACTATGGCAAGATAATCTTTGGTCAGTTATTTTACATGAGGATGAAAGATGAACTGTGTTTTAGATTGTTATTTACGTAATAGCTTATTGGAGGAGAAGTTTTAAGAATTTGATACAGACAAATATAAGATGTTAAGTGACGCTGAGAATACTGTAGTACTACTCTCCCGTAGTAACTGGTAGAGTAGATAGTTATAGTAACAGTGATAAGGGGTTACTAAATGTCACTTGCATTTGACCTCTGACAGTCTCTATCAGCAATGGTTGACACAAAGTGTGAACTCACAGCTGTTGACTTGTTTTGACCGTTCCCTAATGATTAATGAACCTAAAACGTTTTTATATACACTTTTATATCACCATATTTCCCACCATACTGTACACATGCTCCTAGCTTGGGACAATGTAAAATAAATGTTTAACATGAATTTTAACATGAACTCCCATACTAAATGTTTCTCTACCTTTATTTGGCTCTTGTACCTGTAGCTGGGAGTGGTGTACACTGAGGGTGGCATGGTGGAGGGGGAGAACCATCGCGTTGGACTTTTCGGACGGTCCATGGACGTCTACAAGGGGATCCCCTTTGCTGACATTCCTGGGAGGTTTGAGAAGCCCAAGCCTCACCCTGGATGGGATGGTCAGTGGCAGAAAGATCTGGATTTATGGTTTTATAAAAGGAAAATTACAAATCTGCAACTTTTTAAGACTACTGTAGAGTACATGACTGTGTATCAGAAGTATCCTGTCCCTCTCTAATACTCATCCCAGTTAATTGCCTGCTTCTCTCTGTGTTCACGCTCAGGTATTCTCAAGGCTACTGAGTTCAAGAAGAGGTGTCTTCAGATCACCCTCATGCAGGGTGGTACCCGTGGTAGCGAGGACTGTCTCTACCTGAACATCTGGGTCCCTCATGGCCGCACGGCCGGTAACACACCTGGGTCCCTCACCTATTTGATCATAACATCAGATGAGACTTCAACACCTGGTCTTCCATCTGTAAATCAAGAAGACATGGTGGTCTAGTGATGTTATGATGTACTTATGTCACTATAACATAAGATAAGACCTTAGTAGGCCCAGGTCTTGAGTCTTGGGTCTACAACCCAATACACCACATGTTCGATTGAGGTTATGATATTGATTAGTCTATGTTACTGTACAATTCCACGATTGTATTGAAATATTCCTCTTCTCCTCCTTCCTAGTGTCAACTGACCTCCCAGTCATGATCTGGCTCTATGGAGGTGGCTTCGTGGCTGGAGGGTCAATGGGGGCTAACGTCTTTGACAACTATCTGTACAGCGGACAGGAGATCGCTAACAGGGGCAACGTTATTGTGGTGACGGTGGGCTACCGTGTGGGTACACTCGGCTTCCTCAGCTCTGGAGACGCCAGTGTACCTGGTAGGTGTCAACCACTGCTTTGCCTGGTAGGGGGTCAGTGGCTCAATACAGTATGTTAGCAGGTACCCTGCCTCCAGGTATCCATTCATAGGCCTTTGAATCCCTTCCATATTCCTAGTTATTGCAATATGTGTGTTTTCTTTTTTGATCTCTATTGTATCCATTTTAAAGACATGCAGCTGTCTCACAGAGCTGTCTCTCCTTTAACAGGGAACTATGGGCTATGGGACCAGCATACTGCCATTGCCTGGACTCACAGGAACATCCGCAACTTTGGTGGAGACCCTGACAACATCACCCTCTTCGGAGAGTCCGCAGGAGGGGCTAGCGTCAACTTCCAGGTGTGGGGCTACCTCAAGAACTTTATTTTGCTGGCTGTTAAAAAGTTGTTATGAAATAGTATAATAGTATATAATGCAAGTTTTGCATTTGTCTTTGGTGTGCACCACACCAATACATTTTGTGTATTTACTCCCACACAGATTCTGTCTCCCAAAAACAAAGGGCTGATCCGCAGGGCCATTTCCCAGAGCGGGACTGCCCTCTGCCCCTGGGCCGTCAACAAGAACCCCCGTGCGTTTGCAGAGATGGTATGTGTCCCTCTTATCTCAGTGGTCTGTTGCATGGGCGGACAGTGAGGCTAGCTGTTCAAGTGATTTCTCAATCTCATCCCGTTTCTATTAAGATTGCAAAGAAGGTGAACTGCCCCACTGATGACACGATGATGTCCTGTCTGAAGCTGACTGACCCAGAGGCCCTCACCTTGGCTGGATCCCTCGAGATGCATGGCTCTGCCTCCGGTCAGTATTCAATGAGGGTACAGGGTTCCTATCTGTGCTGTCCTGTGAGCAAAGATGGAGTTAAAGGAGATAAATCCTCGATGCCTCTATTGATGACCATTAGCCTTAGGTTGGGGCGGCTGGGCGCAGGAGGTAGAGCCGCCGTCTAATGATTGCAAGGTTGGCAGATCGGCGGTTTGAGCCCCGGCTGGCCAGATGTCGAAGTGTCCTTGGGCAAGACACTGAACCCCAAATTGCTCCCAATGAGCGGGTTTGGCGCCTTGCATGGTAGCTTGCCGCTGTGAATGTGTGTGTGAATGGGTGAATGAGAGGCCATTGTAAAGCGCTTTGGAATAAGGCGCTATATAAGTAGTCCATTTACCATTATTTCTCCCTCATTTCTCCTTTAAGCCCTTATTTTACCCAAGTTGACAGAAAAATGTATGCCATGTCATCAGACGTGTATCATAGCAGTACATAAGTGTGTGACTGTCTCTGCCTCCTCCTCCAGCCCCCAATGTGTTGAACCTGGCCATCGCCCCTGTGGTCGATGGAGACTTCCTTCCTGACGACCCTAGTAAGCTGTTTCACAACGCAGCTGACATTGACTATCTCGCCGGGGTCAATGACATGGACGCCCATATTTTCGCTGGTCTGGACATCCCCTCCATCAACCGGCCCCTCGTGGACACCCCTGTGTGAGTGGCAATAGGCAGATCCATCACCATGGAGGGAAGAGGGCACTTTGCTCTGTAGGGTTTGTCCATCCTCAAAGAATAGAACTTAGACAGAACTGCAGTTGTACCCATAAAGCTTTTTTTAACAGGGCAATCGACCTCTTGAGACAGATCGATCTCCTCTTCCCCCTTTCCACAGGGACGATGTGAAGAAGCTCCTGGCTGGTCTGACCAAGGACAAGGGGGAGCCCGCTCTCACCAGCGCTTTCTCACAGTACTCATCAAACTGGGGTACTAATCCCAGCAACGACATCATCAAGAGAACCATTGTAGATATCGAAACTGACTACATCTTCCTGGTGCCAATCCAAGCTGCACTCTACCTGCATGCTACCAATGCCAAGTGAGTGAGCCCAACTCAGTAGCTGCTGCCCAGCCTCGATAGCTCAGTAGCTGCTTCCCAGCCTCAATCGGGCTGCGTCATCCAGGCCTAACTAACTTACAGTAGAGAAAAGAGTTGATGTATCTATTGGTGCTTTTCCACTAAGGTGCTGACCCGGGTCAGCCCAGGCTGGCCTGCTTCTTTGGTGCTTTTCCATTTGTCGGCCTGGATCAGCACGGCGCGGTACGGCACGCTTCTTTAGCTACCCTTCGAGGGCAGGAACCTTTTTGAGAGCCGGAACCTTTTTGCCAGGCTGCGTGTGACGTGTGACGCTGCACACCGTTGGCTTAGGCTTATTACGGTAGTTCACCAACAAAAAAAGCACAGTGCTCAGTGCTGCACGCATTTCCCCCCGCTGATCTGTATCCGCTTGTTAAGTCTGACGTCAAAAGTGACGTTTAGCCATTTCCGAGTCCAAACCAGAAATTCCCCGCACCAGAGTACCTGTGAACTACAGCGGTAGAATGACAGTTTAATCGTTTTTTAGACTCGGATCTATTCATACAACAAGGGACACAGCACTTTCCCGTTTTCTCCATATTGTCAGGGTATTTGAGCCTCGGAAAAGCGCTATATAAATATAATGTATTATTATTATTATTTCGGCATTTCGAAGACAGCGCCTCAGCCAACGTTGGACCCGGAAACACGTCACGACTTAACAAGCGGATAGCGGGAGGGGGGGGATACAAATGCGGCCCGGTTCGGGTCAGTAGTGGAAAAGCGCCATATGTCTCTCCCCTTGCCCTACCCCAGGTCTGCAAGCACCTACTCCTACCTGTTGTCCGAGCCCAACCGCTTGGCTGGACTGGGCAAGCCCTACCCCATCTGGGTGGGTGCTGACCACATGGATGACCTGCAGTATGTGTTTGGCAAACCCTTCACCACACCCCTGTTCTACTGGCCCAGCCACCGTGACCTCTCTGGCTACATGATCGCCTACTGGACAAACTTCGCCAAGACCGGGTAAAAAATAAAGCAATGCAACTAAATCAATGGCTGTATCACAATTAGAGATATATATATACTGTATATCTTATCTTTATTGTGTCACACAATAAACCCTTTGTGAGTGTATTACACACAGACAGTAGATAAGCCACTCTACCATTTGTCATTATATTCAACATTTTAAATCATCATCATTATCAGTATGATTTATTGATCTCACCCTGTTTTTTTTATTATTATTATCCCCCAACCCAACCTGCCCCCCCCCCCCCCCCACCCCCCCTCCACAGAAATCCCAACGAAGGGGATTCCAAGGTGCCTGTGACCTGGCCTGCATTGACTGAAACTGGACACCAGTACCTGGAGATCCACTCAGACATGAATAAGAACTACGTCAAGCAGAGGTTGAGGACGTCTTTCGTGCACTGGTGGTCCAGCACCTATGCTGACCTCCCCACCCTAAAGAGCTCCCAGTAGAAACGTTTATCTGAGCAAAGACACAACATCATCATATCAGATTCAAAACTACATTGTGTGATTGTGTGAGATAACGAATGCAAAACAGCCAGTGGTACAACATGGACTTCTGATCGTAACAAACCATTGATAAAATAAATAATTGCAAATAAATCATCAATGTTTTGTTATACAAAATATTAGGAAAATGGGATTTAAGTTTGTATCTAATTGCAATGTATAATGACCATATGAGCTAGACAGCGTTGACGAGTATGTGAGACATTGACAAACTCATCAAATAAAAAAAACGTTGGGTTGGTATTTGAATTAAAATCAGCATCACTACATCATTCAATTCACATTCATCAATATAAATAAGCATAGACACAAGGAGCAACCCAGATAAAGGGGTGAATCTTCAATTAAGTAATGTTAGTTACTCATTAGGCTACTTACTTTCTTTGAGGCTTGGTCAGACCCTCCACCTTGGAATAAAAGAACCAAAAAAATGCATTTACATCAAGTAGCATCGCATGATAAAAATGTCATTTTTGTCACCATTTTGTGAAACTCTGCTGACCAAATACAGAGAAACATAATTATGTCAGTTAATTATCAACGTCCAATGGATAAGATGTAGAAGGACGAACAAAGACATTATGAGTAGGATCTATAAGTGAATTGCTTACTAAACGCAGACCACATGTGTAAGTAACACCAGCTGTTGTAAATACCATATGTCAATTCCTGTAGCTAAAATATCTGGAAGATGTTGCTAGGTGAAAGGGAGTCCGATTATTGCTTCATATCAATGCAGAAACGGCCTACTTGGTTATGATGAATATCAACAACATAGCCAGCTAGATAGATAATAGTCTTAGATATATTATTATAGATAATATACCAACCAATAATATGGCATAACTGGCGTATTTATTACAGGCATACATTGTAACACATTAGTTGTAACACATTGCTAGCTAGCTGTAGTGGGATCGTATAGTTAGCTAGCCAGAACCAGAGTGATGTAAGCACCGCTGGACTGGCCATACAATCTTTCTGCCCGCTGGCAGATGGGCCGCGCTAGTTTTGGGCCGGTCGTGCCGCCTGACCCCCCCCCCCCCCCCCCCCCAAAAAAAATAGCTCGGCCCAAAATAGCGCGGCATCAACTAACGCTGAATAAAGCGGCGGCCCCCGTTTATACTAACACATGGGCTGGCCCAATCACATGCTTAGGCCCTGCTGTCCATCGGCCCCCTCCCCCACTCTGATCCCTCGGCCGACAACCCAAGTACAGTGTCATAGATAGATAGATAGACTTTATTTGTCATTGCTACAGTACAGGTACCAAACAACGAAATTTAGGAGGGGAGGCTCCCCTGGTGTTTAGGAAAGGAAAAAGAAACACATTTTAGAAAAAGCATAGATGCATAAAATCACAAGAAGGTAAGGAGCTGGTTTACATCAATAAAGGCTATGTACACAATCCACTGTACTATACTGCACAGATAGTCAACTAGGGTTGTCATATTGCACAAGAAAGTCTTTTTTTCACATTATTTTAAAGTGTCACAGTTTGCAGGCTTGAAAATGTACATGTTTGTGCCTCAGCACTAGCTGCCATACAATCCGTCCGGACTGTCCTGGGCCCAGAACTTAGGCCTTTTCTGTGTTCAGGGCCTTGACGGCCCTGTGGTAGAAGCTGTTCTTCAGTCTGTTTGTCTTAGCGGCCGGGGTCCTGTACCTCCTGTTCGAGGGCAGCTTGACAAAGTGTTCGTGCCCAGGGTGGGTCGGGTCCTTGGAGATCTTGGAGGCCCTCCTGAGACAGCGTGTTTTGTACAGCTCCTCCAGAGAGGGGAGGGGGGCGCCGGTGATCTTCTGTGCTGTTCTCACGACTCTCTGTAGCTCGTTTCTCTCCGCTGTTGTGCAGCTGTGGAACCAGTTGGAGATGCCGAAGGTGAGGATGCTCTCCACTGCGCCGTGGTAGAAGGCCACCAGTATCTCCTTCTTGTTGTGTTGTTTCCTGAGGCATCTCAGGGTGTATAGCCGCTGTTGTGCCCTCTTGATGGTGCCTTTAGTGTTGTCCTTCCAGGCCAGGTCATCCCGCATGTTGTGTCCCAGGAATCGGAGGGTTGAGACTATCTCCACGCTCTCTCCGTCGATGAGCAGGGGCAGGATCTCGGACTTTTTCCTCCTGAAGTCTACGATGAATTCCTGGGTCTTTGACTTGTTTAGCAGCAGGTTGTTAACCTTGCACAGCTTGCTCAATTGCTCTACCTCATGTTCGTAGATAAGATAGTGAAAGGGGGTGCCCAGAAAATTAGGGAGAAAAAAAGTAAGAAGCTAGCAGAGGATGCCTCAAAATGTCAGAAACTGACAGATATGTTCTCTGCATCGACTGTGGGGGCTAGGCCTACTACAGCTGCGGCTGCCACAGCAACATCTTTACCGCTAACTAACGTTAGCACTGATGTGCCGTTAGCAATTGAGGAGGAGACAGAGGACACAGCTAGAGAGGTAAGCAATGTTGTTACTTGGTTTTACAAAAGCAAAGTTATGTTAGTCGCTTGCATTGACCAGATTAAGGGAGCAGCAGCAGAGAATGTCTTGTGACTTATGCTAACCCGTACAGGCAGCATGATTGCATTGCGCTTCACCAGGACTTGGCTGGAATTCATGCACACACAATGATCTCTCTCGTGGTGTAACGTTAGTGCTGCTTGGCTGTGGACTCTATAGCTAACGTTAGATGGGGGTGTTCTGCATTTTGTTGCTAGCTAGCAAGTTGAGGTATCACTGTCACTGACATAAATGCAATACCAACAATGGGTGTTAATAATACTTTTTATTTGGAAAAAAAAGATATAAAAAAAAAATCTACACTAGCCTAGTTCAGAACTAATGAATGCTTTTTATTGCATGGAGAAATAAAACTCATGCAGTCTGCAACCCAATAATGTTGTCTTGCAACCTTCCATTTGAAATGACTGGGCTTCTGGTGTAACATAATGCAATCATGCAGCCTGTGTGTACATGTAAATGAGAACTTTGCTGATTTTGACAACCAGTTAGTTTACTTCTCTGTCCATGTCTTGTTGAACCAGGTTGAGCTGCTGCTGCCCTCCCCAGAAAAGCAGAGTGTCAGGGAAAGAGAGGAAACGGAGAGAGAAAAAGATGAAACAGAGGAAACAGAGTGCCACGTTCAGGACTTCAATTACTTTGCCTGTCCTGAGCCTTCCATGCTAGATCACTTTTTAGATTAGGTCGATAGATTTTTAGATTATTAGTCTTTCAGACTGCCAGCATGTTGATCGGCGGTGTCGGACCGATTGTGTTGGGCCGGTCTGAGCCACATGGCAGGGCCTAATTTTTGTCCCAGTCCAGCCCTGGATGTAAGTCATCTCATTTGAATCATGAATGTCAGCTATTATACTTAAAACATCATATTCAGCCCATTATCTAGCCTATATTTGTAGCAACTGTCTCTAAAAATGTCTTTAAGCTATGCGAAACTTACTTTTGCAAGGGGAATAATTCAGGTTGTTACAGACAAACCAGCGACGGGTAGAAGCGGGTAGAAGCACTCACGCAATGTGATACTACCTCCCAACGGTCAGTTAGCTCCCAACGGTCAGTTAGCTCCCAACGGTCAGTGGGCAGGGTTGCCAGATGGGAATGATAATTTCCACCCTAACAGCATAAAAACCGGTAAATCCACCAAAAACCAGCCCAAAATCTATTTTCAGAAAACCGCTAATTACTATTGGTCAAGTGCCCATCTCCTGCTTCTAAACTGTATGTCTGTTGCCAATGATGTTTGTAAAAATAAAATAAAATAAAAAAACGGCACATTGTAGGCTATGTAGCTACTAGGGTGTGTGTTTTAACTTCACACACTTTGTAACTTTGCAACTGACATTGTTACCGCATAAATGCTATTTATCCAGCCCAACCCGCCCAAATGCTTTTTTTCCGGCCCAGTGTGATCAAAGATAGCCCATAACCCGCCCCACCTGGCAACCCTGTCAGTGGGGTCAGTTATCACGCGAGCTTCCACGGCTAGCTAGCTAGCTGAAAACCTCTCGGCGCTTGGCTTGACCAACGGTTTTTCAGAGGGCTTGTTCTGTCCTCACAGTTGCGTTCTGAGCGGTTCAGTATAGTTTAATTGAAGTTTCAACATTGTAAAACTGGAAATATAAAGATATACAATAGTTAGATTAGGCTGCACAAACTTTACAGATTACTTTTATCATAAACATGTTACGTAACAATGAAATTAATATAGAATTTCAACAAGGTATGGATACATAGGAAGGGGAATAACATAAGAATGAGCTAACAACAAGAGGCTAACAATAAGATAGGTTAACAACATCAAACCAACGAATAGAAACTCAACAATTAATGTATATTTTAGCTACATTAATCTTTTTTTTTTTAGGTTTAATACTAATACTCACGGATATATCTACTCCAAGTTTCAACGACGAAAAACAAATAACTTTTCATGTAACATTACACTGCTTGCTGCGGCAACTGCCACAATGTAAACTGTAAACAGAGCGTCTACCTAAGGTTGCTAGGCAACCAATAGAACTGCGGTTGCAGTACCTAAAACAACCACTAGATGTAATGGAACACTTAACTGAAGTCAGAACAGGGCTAGTTAGCTATTTCGGATGTCCAAGTCCGAGGGAATATTTAAATTCATTACCAGAAATAGTTATAACCGAACTAACCTTGAATGATTAATGAACATCTCATCATCGCCAATATAATTTGAATTGAGCACAACAATTTATGTTTCATATTAAATGTTGGAACCAACTGCTTTGTCAGTAACTGATGGCTAGCTAATAATAATAATAATAATAATAACTTGGTTTTATATAGTGCCTTTCTCAAACCCAAGGACGCTTTACAGATTTTACAGACAGAAAGTTAGACAGACAGAACAGAAAAACCCCCAAAGAAAACAAGACAGCGACAGTGACAAAACTAGACTAGGGGCCAAAGGCCTTGGAGAACAGGTGGGTTTTGAGGGCTGATTTGAAGGTGTCCAGGGTAGGGGGGGCATTGCGGATCACTGTGGGGAGAGAGTTCCAGAGGGTGGGAGCTGCCACACTGAAGGCTCTGTCCTCGAAGGTCCGTAGGTTGGTGTGGGGGGTGGAGAGCAGACCCATGTCTGAGGACCGCAGGTTCCCGGGATGGAGTGTGTTGGCAGAGACGGTCGGTTAGGTACTGGGGGGCGCAGGCGTGGAGGGATCTGGCCAGATTAATCCAGTGGCCTGGCCATACATAATGCATAATCTCCTGTATAAAGCCTGGGGCTATTTTTGATCACACTGGGCCAGAAAAAAAGCATTTGGGCGGGTTGGGCAGTTTTTTATTTTTATTTTTTATTTTGTTTTATTTTACAAACATCATTGGCAACAGACATACATTTTAGGGGCAGGAGATGGGCACTTGACCAATAGTAATTAGCGGTTTTCTGAAAATAGGTTTTGGGCTGGTTTTTCCTAAAGATGTTTCTGGGCGACCACAATGAGGACACGAGACATTCTGGTTGCTGCACCCCTGTTCCTGGGCTCTGCCTCAGCCACCACTGTAAATCTGCATTAGATTAGATTAGATTCAATTTTACTGTCATTGCAGAGTACAAGTACCAGACAACGAAAGACAGTAAATTAGAATGTTGCCGTCATTAAGGTTATGACAACCTAATCAAAGGTTATGATAACCTAATCAAAGGTTATGATAATGTAAGAGCAAATTATTCAATAATGGCAGCCTGTTTCGTTTCAAGATGTATAAGAAAAGATATTTAATATTCTTCTGCAGAAGGAGGAAGTTTACAGGTTCGCCAGACGCATCTGAACGATTCAAAGTTCCTCTCAAAAAGTCCAGATCATTCATTACGTCTCAGTATTTATGCACTCAGGTACCCCTAGGTAAGGGGTCCGCCCTCGGGTGGGGTCTAGACTAATCATGAGCAAGGGGTGTGGGTTTGTACATGGATGAAGATGATGGGGGATGAAGGTTAAGGGGGAATCGGCCCCCACTTTCTCCTAGACACACAAAGGTGGAAAAGGAACACAAAGGCTATAACTGGTTTAGTCTGGTCCTAGAGTACTGGGTCTGGGGAACACAAAGGTCCAAAACTGTTCTAGGTGGCTTAGTTCATTCAGATGCAGGTCAGAAGTGAAAGAGAGCAATCAGGTCATTGTAATCATTTAAATGTGTCTGTTGTCTAGCCAATGTCAAGCTTCAAGTAGAGAAACTGGTTTCATTGTGTGACAACAGGAAATCATTTTCTATAGCTTGCTGTAGATATTCAATTTAAGATGATGGAGTTTGAATCTTAAATGTAGCTTATTACATATAATAATTTTCTCTCACAATAACCTAATCAAAGGTTATGATAGAATTAAGATTATAAGATATGTGGCCTGGGGTGATCCAGTGGTCTAGCACCGCGGTCTACAGTGCACACATATGCCCATGTTGGCATGGGTTCAAATCTGGCCCATTCCCTGCTGCTGACATACCCTCTCTCTCCCTTCCTGTCCTTACTTTCCTGTCTGTCTTCACTGTATCTGTCTAATAAAAATGAAAAATATGAGTGGAACTGCCCCACTCAGAAATGTAAAAAAGAAAAAAGAAAAGATTTGAAGATACTGTATATGAGTTTCTGATGATTAACTGTAACAGTGGAATAGGCTCCAGTTGAGCATCTGATGATCAGTCTGAATCAGTATAAATGACATGCATCCTCACCTTCGGCATCTCCAACTGGTACCACAGCTGCACGGCAGCGGAGAGAAACGATCTACAGAGAGTCGTGAGAACAGCACAGGGGATCACCGGCGCCACCCTCCCCTCTCTGAAGGAGCTGTACGAAACACGCTGTCTCAGGAGGGCCTCCAAGATCTCCAAGGACCCGACCCACCCTGGGCACGAACACTTTGTCAAGCTGCCCTCGAACAGGAGGTACAGGACCCCGGCCGCTAGGACAAACAGACTGAAGGACAGCTTCTACCACAGGGCCGTCAAGGCCCTGAACACAGAAAAGGCCTAAGTTCTGGGCCCAGGACAAGTCCGGACGGATTGTAATGGCAGCTAGTGCTGAGGCACAAACATGTACATTTTCAAGCCTGCAAACTGTGACACTTTAAAAAAAAATGTGAAAAAATACTTTCTTGTGCAATATGACAACCCTAGTTGACTATCTGTGCAGTATAGTACAGTGGATTGTGTACATAGCCTCTATTGATGTAAACCAGCTCCTTATCTTCTTGTGATTTTATGCATCTATGCTTTTTCCAAAATGTGTTTCTTTTTCCTTTCTTAAACACCAGGGGAGCCTCCCCTCCTAAATTTCGTTGTTTGGTACCTGTACTGTAACAATGACAAATAAAGTCTATCTATCTATCTATCTATCTATACAGTACCACTGGCGGCGGACTCATGAGGGGGGCAGGGGGGGCGACCGCCCCTCCTGGTGCCCCCACGGTTGAAAAAGGTCTCTTTTAAGTGTCTTTTTAAACTTGACCATGTGCACTGATGGGGTCCCAAGTTGTGCAGTAGGTGCCCTTTTTTCCTTTTCGCCCCTGACCTTCAAACAGCCTGAGTCCGCCACTGTACAGTACTGTCACCTAGTTGGCCCAATGTTGGATGCTTGGATGGAGGGAGGGACATTCTGTCTCTCTGGCTCAAGATAATGGAGGTTATGCAACACTGGCAGGAACAGATAGAGTTATAGTCTAATGGTCCCAGATACTTTATGGGAGGGGTCACCTGTATAAAAAGGGTCACCTGAGGTGAGGCAAGGCTAAGGTTTCCTACAGCTGTTTCTGGACAACGACGATGAAGACACTGGGCGCTCTGGTCGCGGCAGCCCTGTTCCTGGGGTCAGCCTCGGCTGCCACTGTAAGTCTGCAGTGTCATTAAATTATTGAGCGTCAACGTTTTTACATTCCATTATGTTTTGTGAGATGGAACCGTTGTATTTTATTAATTACTAACTAAAGAATTTCAACATTTTAAAAATAACACCACACAGGCATTAATAAACACCACAAAATGGATCAGATTATGTAAAAAACTCAATTTTGACAAAAAATGGAGATAGAACCTTATAATTCTTGTTGATGTAATTATAAGGTCATGACTTGATGAAGAAGATGAGATAGTCTTCAGTAATTTAACATGATGATGAAAGTTATTTTTTTATGGACTGTTATTTATTGCTCAGCTTATTGGTGGAGAGAGTTTTTAATATGTTGCATACAGATCAGGTCACTCGCTTGAATAATTCAGTTTCAATTCATTCACTTTGTGTAGAAGTTTAGAACGGCCTGTATCAGCCTGTATCATCAATGGGTCTGGCTGTACTGACTGACACTAGTCCGGTCAAATATGTAGATTTTCATTCTCTAAAATAAATATTAACTTGTACAAGACACTTCACAAACATAGCGAAATACTGATGCACACATTCACATATTCAGAGATTCGAATAACGAATTAAGATTTAGTTAATTAATTAAATGACTCACTTATGACTCACTTCCTGTGGCCATTTGGCTAGCTGTACACTCTAGGTTTTATAAAAACACAGGTATATTTATTTTTATCTGGTGAACTTTTACACACAGTTCACGTCTTTCACTGATACACGTAATGGTTTATACATTCACTTATCATGTGTGATAACGCTTTTATGCACTTAAGGACATCTTCACTCACCTGAAATCACAAATACACGACCTGCATCATCACTAGATATTGTTCTATTGACTGTCACTGACCTAAGACTCCTGAAGACCTGTTAGATCTCTGAGCTGGCTTAACAGCAGTGCCTAACATTCAGCATTACAACACTTACTACATCAAACACAGTAATCATCTGATATCCTAAAATACAAGTCAACTTGTCAAGGCCGTGTGTCTACAGACACCCTAACCCTAACCCTAAAATATTGAAAGGGGACTTTTCATGCCTCGTATTAATTTGGGTCCCATACAGATACAAGATGTTATGTAGAGTGAGAATACTGTGTAGTAGCTGGTAGATAAGAGGCTAGTAATAGTAATAGTGATACTCTCAGAATGCAAGGGGTCTATGACTCTTTCATTTAAATGCCATATCACTCATAAATGAACCTCGCTATTGGAATTCTTTACCGATCCAGAAACTGCTACTAATTTACCGTTAGAAAGAAACTTCTCAACTAATTTTACCAGTATTCAACTATGCTGATATATCTGGTGGCCTCCAAAACTAATCTTCTTCCTTTTAATGTGGCTTATAATAGACTTTGCAGATTTGTTCTTGACTGTCCTTTCTTAACTCATCATTGCACAATGTATGAAACTCTCAACTGGCCCTCTCCCACCACAAGAAGACAGAGACATTGGCAGTTACATTTTAAATGTAAACATTCCAAGTATGCTTTCTATTTAAAGCAGTTGATGATTCTCTTCTCCTCTAATTATCAATTGAGACACTCTGTTCATGTCTTTTTTTTTCTTCTGTTCCTGCTGTTTCTAAATCAATGGCTAAGAATGCCTTTATGTTTAAAGCTCCATTTGACAGGAATAATCTGCCTGTAAATATTCTGTCCTTCATCATCTTTCCACCTGTTTAAAAAAGCACGGTCCTCTTGTTATAAGCTCAATTGTACATAATAATATCACCTCTCTAACAACACTTATAATGACTGAACTTATGCTATCACCGACATTTACACTCTTTTATTACCAATGAGTTAAAGATCCATCTGTATGCTCTTTGTGCTTTGTGTTAATTTAGATTTCTTGGTTTCGTTTGTCAGTTTTTTGTTTTGTTTTTGCATTTTTTTCATGTTTTGTGTTGTGTTATTTTAGTTTTGTGTTAAATGTGTTGTCTAACCGTGTTGTTATCGTATTGTTGTCACTCGCTCGAAAACGAGATATCTCAAGGGGTTATTCCTAATAATAAGAATTTCAGTCTGTAAAAAAAAAAAAAAAGGGAAAAAAAGGGGTTAAGAAATACTACAGTTTGTTTTCAAACTGGAAGTTTTTGCTGGATTTATCAGTGTTTATCAGAGTGTGAACCTACCAGCCGTTCATAGTTCACTAATGATTAATGAACCTAAAAATATAATATAACCCCCCCCCCCCCCCCTCCACAGGCGCAGCCCTAGGACTTTGATGACCCTACGCAAGATTGTGGCCCCCCCTGCCCTGTTTCGTCGACAGGGGGGGGGGGGGGGGGAGGTTACTAGCGGACATTTTCATTCACGGGTGTTTTGTCGATAGGGGTAGCAGAGTTTTTGATTGACAGGTGGTGGGTGGTAGCTAGCGCTAAATCGACAGCAAAAGTGTGGCCCCCTCTAGCGGTTGTGGCCCTAAACGACCACATAGACTGTTTATGCCAGCAGCCAGCGCGCACACACACACACACACACACACACACACACACACACCAACTAAAACGACACCATGATTCACTTTAGAAATGTTCTTTGCTTGGCACAAAGTAAACAAAACCATTTTAACCGCATACCCACTTCACCTGCCTCATTGCCTCTTAGCCTACATCATTTATTGTTCTTGTTTTTTTGCTATTCTTTTTAAAGTTATTTTTGCTTATATATTGTTGTTTTTTATGTCCTAATGCATGAACCTCACCAAATCATCTTCCTGTATATGTTTTAGATTAGTTTAGATTAGATTAGATTCAACTTTAATGTTGTTGCAGAGTACACAAGTACCAGACAACGAAATTCAGTTGAGCATCTAACCAGAAGTGCAAATAGTGATAATGAGTAACAGTCAAAAGTTTGGACACACTTTCCCATTCGATTGAATGGGGGAAACGTGTCCAAACGTTTGACTGGTATTGTACTTGGCCAAATAAAGAATTCTGATTCAGATTGTTTGTCTCTTGGCCTGTAGCTGGGAGTGGTGTACACGGAGGGTGGCATGGTGCAGGGGGAGAACATTAACACTGGGCTCTTCAGTTCTGTGGACCGGTTCAGGGGAATCCCCTTTGGTGACATTCCCGGGAGGTTTGAGAAGCCCAAGCCTCACCCTGGATGGGACGGTGAGTTCCAGAAAGATCTGTCTCAGATGAATGGTTCTATTAAAGGAAATGAAATTGCAAATATTAAAGCACATTTATAAGGAACTCAGACATGTCCTCCTGTCCCTCACTAACACTCATCCCAGGTGACTCTCAATATTTAAATCTAATCTAAAAAACCTTCATGTTTTGCAGGAGTTATGATTAAACACAAACTTCTATCAACGTCTTTTATCCATTAACTATTTTCTTATTAAATGTTTTATCTATTAACTTCTTATATTTGCTTTTATTCATTGTCGGTTTTTATTTTCTTACTATGCTCATCTCAGGTGCGTTAAAGCACTTTGAATGGCCCCTGTTGTATGAAATGTCCTATACAAATAAACTTGCCTTGCCTCTCTCTCTCTCTGCGTCTCCCCTCAGGTGTTCTCAAGGCTACAGAGTACAGGCAGAGGTGTCTACAGTTGACCTTGACCATGTCTGATACCCGTGGTAGTGAGGACTGTCTCTACCTGAACATCTGGGTCCCTCAAGGCCGCAAAGGTAACACACCTGGGTCCCTCACCTATTTGATCATAACATCAGATGAGACTTCAACACCACCATCTGTAAATCAAGAAGACATGGTGGTCTAGTGAAGTTATGGTGTACTTATGTCACTATTCGGTTATTAAGTTGTGACGTGTTTCCGGGTCCAACGTTGGCTGAGGCGCTCTCTTCGAAATGCCTCAGTAATAATAATAATAATTCATAATATTTGTTTAGCGCTTTTTCGAGGCTCAAAGACGCTGACAAATATGGGAAAACGGGAAAGTGCTGCGTCCCTTGTTGTATGAATAGATCCCAGTCTAAAAAACGATTGAACTGTCATTCTACCGCTGTAGTACACTGGTACTCTGGTGCAGGGAATTTCTGTTTTGGACCCGGAAATTGCTAAACGTCACGTTTGACGTCAGACGGTTGTCAACCGAATAACATAAGATAAGACCCTAGTAGGCCTTGGTCTCTTCAACCTACAACTCAATACACCACATGTTCCATTGAGGTATATGATATTGATATGACTATATGCTACTGTACTATGACTCTATGATTGTACTGAAACATGTCTCCTCCCTTCCTTCCTAGTGTCCAGTGACCTCCCAGTCATGATCTGGATCTTTGGAGGTGGCCTCCTGATCGGAGGGTCAATGGGGGCTAACTTCCTGGACAACTATCTGTATGACGGACAGGAGCTCGCCGACAGGGGCAACGTTATCGTGGTGACGATAGCCTACCGCGTGGGTACGCTCGGCTTCCTCAGCTCTGGAGACGCCAGTGGACCTGGTAGGTGTCAACCAACCACGGCTTTGCCTGGCAGGGGGTCAGTGGCTCAATACAGCATGTTAGCTGAGGTACCCTGCCTCCAGATACTGATTCCTAGGCCTTTGAATCCCTTCCACCAAATGTGTGTATACTCAGTGATTCCCACAGCATGTTAATACTTTGGGGGGCCCCCAAAGTATAATGGCTCCCCCCAGTATAATTTGTGCTCAGTGAGTAAAAAACCCCGTAAAAAACCATAAATTATACTTTGGGGGGAGCCAACGATGGGTGATTGACGATCAGATACCAGTGTGGAGTTTTCTGTCTTAAATTCGATATAGATCATGTTCTTTGTTGGTTTGTGAGGATGTTCATACACACTTGGTAAGATGTGTGTGTGAAAGAAGACCACAAAAAACAGCAGTGACTGCTCTCAGCTGTTTAACACTTAAAGACCTAGACACCATCACCTGTTGTAGGTTGTCTGAAGTGCAGTGTTACTATGAAAATTCAGTAGAATGCAGGAATTGAGAAAAAAAAATCTCAACATTTTTCAAATCCCACTCCCCCCCCCGCCCGAGTCGTTCCCCCAAAGTATATTTCATTTCTGCGGGAATCACTGATACTACTATACTATCCTGACTGTATGCCTTCAGTATTCGGTAATGCATTCATCCCAGTGTGCAGCTTTGTATTTTTCTTATTCTTTTTAAAATTCTGGCCTCTCTGTTGCAAACAAAGTTCCCCCCAGCTACTTGCAGCTGTCTCACAGAGCTTCTCTCCCTTGACAGGCAACTATGGGCTGTGGGACCAGCAGGCTGCCATTGCCTGGACTCACAGGAACATCCGCTCCTTCGGTGGAGACCCTGACAACATCACCCTCTTCGGAGAGTCCGCCGGAGCGGCTAGCGTCAACTTCCAGGTGTGTGTGTATGTGTGTGTATGTGTGTGTGTGTGTACGTGTGTGTGTGTGTGTGTATGTGTATGTGTGTGTATGTGTGCGTGTGTGTGTGTGTGTGTGTGTGTGTGTGTGTGAGTGTGTGTGTGTGTGCATGTGTGTGTGTGCGTGTGTGTGTGGTGTGTGTCTGTGTGTGTGTGTGTGTGACCGTGTGTGTATGTGTGTGTGTGTGTCTATGAGGGGAGAGTTGATAGAGAGTGTGTGTGTGTGTGTGTGTGTGTGTGTGTGCGTGTGCGTGTGTCTATGTGTGTGTGTGTGTGTGCGCGCACACTCGCATACTCATACGTGTTGTGTATTTACTCCCACTCAGATTCTGTCTCCCAAAAACAAAGGGCTGATCCGCAGGGCCATTTCCCAGAGCGGGACGGCCCTCTGCCCCTGGGCCGTCAACAGGAACCCCAGAGCCCAAGCAGAGTCGGTATGTGTCCCTGTATGTCGCAGCCCCGTCCCTCTGGAACGCCCTCCCCAACCACATCAGACAGGCCAACACCTTGCCAACATTTAAACAGGCCATCAAAACCCACCTCTTCAAGCTCACCATCACCAGTTAAACCGCTCCCCCCCCTCCCCTTCCCATGTGTCCCCTGCACTACCTTAATTAGGCCCTATACTTTCTTTTATTTATTTTTTTATTATTACTACTCGATCTTTTCAGTTTGTAAAGCGTCTTTGAGTGTCTAGAAAAGCGCTATATAAGTCTAATGTATTATTATTATTATTATTATTATTATTATTATCATTATTACTATCTCATAGGGCTTTCACACCGGCAAAGAACCGTGCCGGTTCGCGTTCGGAAACCTCCGAACGTTGGCGCTGTCTGGCGAACGAGCCCGCGTTTCCGAACGCGAACCGGCACGGTTCTTTGCCGGTGTGAAAGCCCTATCAGCGGTCCCATTGCATGGGCGGACGGTGAGGCTAGCTGTTCAGGTGATTACTCAATCTCATCCCGTTTCTATTAAGATTGCAAAGAAGGTGAACTGCCCCACTGACGACACGATGATGTCCTGTCTGAGGATGACGGACCCCGCGGCCCTCACCCTGGCTGGAAGCCTGGAAGTGCATTTCTCTCCAGCCGGTCAGTATTGTATAGTACAATGAGGGTAACAGGGTTGAGATCTGTGGGAAACTCGTGACGTTAGGATTATAAGGTTCTATCTCTGTTGAGTTTTTTTTTGTTGAGTGTTTTACATAATCTGATCCATTAGGTGTTTATTAATGCCTGTGTGGTGTTATTTTTTTTAAATGTTTACATTTTTGAGTTAGTAATTAATAAAAATACAAAGGTTCCATGTCACAAAACATAATGGAATGTAACAACTTTGACGCTCGATATCTCTGAACTGCCCTAAACGGAGATAGAACCTTATAGTTCTAAGCTCACGAACTGTCTGTCATAGCGGTTCCGTAAGAGTGTGTGACTGTCTCTGTCTCCGTCTCCAGACCCCGTGGTGTTGAACCTGGCCTTCTCCGCCGTGGTCGATGGAGACTTCCTCCCTGAGGATCCTGGGAAACTGTTCGGCAACGCAGCCGACGTCGACTATCTCACCGGGGTTAACGACATGGACGCCCACCTTTTCACTGGCCTGGACGTCCCCTCCATCAACTCTCCCCTCATAGACACCCCTGTGTGAGTGACAATGCGTGACGTTAGAATTATAAGGTTCTAGGTATCTCCATTTTTGTCAAAATTGAGTTTTTTACATAGTCTGGTCCATTAGGTGTTTATTAATGCCTGTGTGGTGTTATTTTTTTAAATGTTGACATTTTTTAGTTAGTAATGAATAAAATACAAAGGTTCCATCTCACAAAACATAATGGAATGTAAACACTTTGACGCTCAATGTAGCATTCCAGCCGGACTCCTTATTAAAAACTATAATGTTCTCTGGTAACATCAAGCTAAACCTTGTCAATAAAGTTCATCAAAGAAAGAGGCGTAGGGTGGCTTTTCAAATCAGGTATATTGAACTGGTAAAAACTGCAAGACAAACAGCACAAAACATGTTTCAACAGGATGTACACAAACAGTGGTTAACTAGAAAGTCCGCTTTTTTGGCCTAACAATCTAGCTACAAAATAATAACTAAAAACATAATATTCCCAACAAATGATGACTAATATATAAAGCTACCAATCCAACACTTGATATTTCGTACTTACAACATTGCTTTGTGTAAACCTGAACATGGATGTTGGATGATGAATGGAGAACACGCATAAAGTCTCGGTCTCTCTCTGGCAAAGGACGCACTCCCAAACCGGAAGTAGATTTGCGGTAAACCGGAAGTGGTGTCACTACATCAAATATTAAGAAAATAAAGAAAGTGTTGCCGGACAACACAATAACTGATGGTCAATGATGCAGTTTAACCTTTTATTTACACGCACCAAAAGCACCATAGACACACCGTAAGAGCTGAAAGTAGAACAACACACAGCTACAATCAGCATCCATCCGCTAGCATTCAGTATACTTTGCTAATTCCAGAGCGTTTTCCACAGCATTGAATCAATACATTCAAATCATACACAACAATGAAATTAAATTGACAGTCAATACAAACATACCTCTTCGCCTTCCAGCTAGTTGCTATAAAACGATAATGAGACGATAATTCTTCACAAATCCGTATACCAATTTAACCGTCTTTCTTAACCACCTTGCCTTCTTCTCCGTTCTAACTCTCTCGCGCATGCGCAGTAACACGGGGAGAATATACTTGTGTTCTTCAAATTAAAGTTGTGTTCTTCAAAATAAAGACGGTTGGCTATAATAACATTTTGATATTCAAATAATATGTGGTATACAAAGTACCTTAATGAAAAGTCCTTATCTTAACCTTGTTATACATGTTATAAAATATATGGGTCATTTACACTCAATATCTCTGAACTACCCTAAACGGAGATAGAACCTTATAATTCTAAGCTCACGAATGGGCTGATCCGTCTCAATCTCATTATTAATCTCACATATCAATGTTTGGGAGAGTACATACTAGAGATCATAAACTTCATCTCAAACCCGAACCCTTCAACTCATGTCAACTCATGTCGCAAGTCTATAAGGACGGTGGTATCATTTCATCAGATCCCTGGCAGTGGAGTTAGAACAAAATGTCTTGAGACAGATCTCTCTCCTGTTCCCCCTTTCTTTTTCCACAGGGAAGACCTGAAGACGCTCCTGGGCGCTCTGACCAAGGAGAAGGGGGAGGCCGGTCTCAACAGCGCTTTCGCAATGTACTCATATAACTGGGGGGAGAAGCCCAGCCGAAGTGTCATCAAGCAGACCATTGTGGAGATCGAAACTGACTTCATGTTCCTGGTGCCAGCCCAAGCTGCTCTCTACCTGCATGCTACCAACGCCCAGTGAGCCAAACTCTATCACTCAGTGCATTTCAGCTATCCCAACTTACAGTATGGGTGGACGGGTGGATGGATGGGTGGATGGGTGGGTGGATGGATGGATGGGTGGGTGGATGGATGGGTGGGTGGATGGATGGGTGGATGGATGGGTGGGTGGGTGGATGGATGGGTGGATGGATGGATGGATGGATGGATGGATGAATGGATGGATGGATGGATGGATGGATGGATGGATGGATGGATGAATGGATGGATGGGTGGGTGGGTGGGTGGGTGGGTGGATGGGTGGGCGGATGGATGGATGGATGGATAGATAGGTACTTTATTGATACCCAAGGGGAAATTAAGGCGTTACAGCAGCTCACAAACAACAACAACAACAACAACAACAACAAAATGAATGAATGAATGAATGAATGAATGAATGAATGAATGGACTTTATTGTCATTGCTACAGTACAGGTACCAAACAACGAAATTTAGGAGGGGTGGCTCCCCTGGTGTTAGGAAAGGAAAAAAAAAAAAAAAAAAAAAAAAAAATCACAAGAAGGGAAGGAGCTGGTTTACATAAGTAAGGCTATGTACACAATCCACTGTACTATACTGTACAGATAGACGACTAGGGTTGTCATATTGCACAATAGTATTGTTTCACGTTATTTAAAGTGTCACAGTTTGCAGGCTTGAAATGTACATGTTTGTGCCTCAGCACTACACCTGATTTTTTCAGTCCAGCAGCTGCCATACAATCCGTCCAGACTGTCCAGGGCCCAGAACTTAGGTCTTTGCTGTGTTCAGGGCCTGGACGGCCCTGTGGTAGAAGCTGTTCTTCAGTCTGTTTGTCTTAGCGGCCAGGGTCCTGAACCGCCTTTTCGAGGGCAGCCTGGTAAAGTGTACGTACCCAGGGTGGGTCGGGTCCCTGGAGATCTTGGAGGCCTTCCTGAGACAGCGTGTGATAAAATAAAGTGACAATAGAATAAAATCAAAAATAAAAATAGTCATCTGAAACATTATACAGAGTAAGAACAGTGTTATGTAACATCCCCCAGCCTGACTGACCACCCCGATCAGCCGGAGGAGGAGGAGTTAAGTACAGCCTTACTGCCATCGATGTGACAGAGCAGCATTTCGTGACGTTAGAATTATAAGGTTCTATCTCCATTTTTGGTCAAAATTGAGTTTTTTACATAACCTGATCCATTAGGTGTTTGTTAATGCCTGTGTGGTGTTATTTTTTAAATGTTGAAATTTTTCAGTTAGTAATTAATAAAATACAACGGTTCCATCTCACAAAACATAATGGAATGTAAAAACGTTGACGCTCAATATCTCTGAACTGCCCTAAACGGAGATAGAACCTTAGAATTCTAAGCGCACGATTTGTGATGTAATTATGTCCAACTCCCTCTCCTTACTTCAACTCCCTCTCTCCTTCTCTCTCTTTCTCTCTCTCTCTATCTGTTGTTACCCTGCTACCCCAGGACTGCAAGCACCTACTCCTACGTGTTCTCCGAGCCCAGCCGCATGGCTGGCCTGGCCAGGCCCTACCCCAGCTGGATGAGGGCTGACCACGCTGACGACCTGCAGTATATGTTCGGCAAGCCCTTCACCACGCCCCTGTTCTACTGGCCCAGTCACCGTGACCTCTCTGGCTACATGATCGCCTACTGGACCAACTTTGCCCAAACCGGGTAAAAACAACAAGCACTGTAACCAAACGTGACAGCAGCTGGTAAAAGCGGGAACAAGTCGGCAGACGATCAAAATGTTCAGACTTTTATTCAGAAAAATTTAGATACATTTCAATGTTGGTGAAAATCAATGACATACTCGCTAGTCAAGCCAAAACATTGTAATGCAATGGATTCGGTGAGTAATGGCAGATCAGCGGTTCGAGCCCCGGCTGGCCACATGTCGAAGTGTCCTTGGGCAAGACACTGAACCCCAAGAATTGCTCCCAGTGAGCGGGCCGGCGCCTTGTATGGCAGCTTGCCGCCATTGGTGTGTGAATGTGTGTGTGAATGGGTGAATGAGAGGCCGTTGTAAAGCGCTTTGGAGCAGCTTTGGAGCAGCAAAAAAGGCGCTATATAAGTGCAGTCCATTTACCATTTACCATTTACCCACGGGGAATTGATTGGTTGCCGACTTGTTTCCGCTTTCACCAGCTGCTGTCACAAATCAATGGCTGTATCACGGACAGAGACACAGTACATGCTGTATGTCTCTATGGTGTCAAAGCACAAACCCTGTATGAGAGGAACCGCACACACACAGACAATAGACGCTACTCTGACGTTTTGGAATCATTTTGACATTTTGAAATCTTCATCGCTATCACTTTGATTTATTGATCTGATCTGATCCTGGACTTATCGTATACACACAGACAGCAGAGTATTCCATAGTCATAGTCATAGTCATAGTCATAGTCATAGTCATATTCATAGTCATAGTCAAGGTATTTAAACACGCACAAAACTACACCGGTTTAGGGCGCCTTGAGTGCGGACTCTAAAACAGAGAGAAAACATGATGGAATATGGAAACACAGACGGGTAAGGACAACAACATAAACATGGAGGACGTCTAACATTCATAACCGCACACATTCAAAGACAGACATTCATACTATCACACATCAGGAGCATCTCAGTAGCCTAGGTCACGACAGTAGTGAGTTTTAAGCAGAGTGAGTCTCTAGATCGGGGGCGGTCTTGATGTTCAGTGGGAGGTCGTTCCACTCTACCATCTGTCATCATTTGAAATAATCAATATCACTACGGTTTATTGATCTCACCCTGACTTCCTGTTATCACCCCCTCCACCCTACCCCCTCCACCCCCTCCACCCTCTCCACCCCACCACCCTACCCCTCCACCCTACCCTCTCCACCCCTCCACCCTACCCCCTCCACCCCCTCCACCCTCTCCACCCCTCCACCCTACCCCCTCCACCCTCTCCACCCCTCCACCCTACCCCCTCCACCCTACCCCCTCCACCCTACCTCCTCCACCCCACCCCACGCCCTCCACCCTACCCCCCCCCCACCCCCGATCTACAGAAACCCCAACAAAGGGGAGTCCAAGGTGCCTGTGACCTGGCCTGTGTTCACCGAGACTGGCCACCAGTACCTGGACATCCACTCAGATATGAACAAGGACTACGTCAAGCAGAAGTTGAGGACGCGCTTCGTGCACTGGTGGACCAGCACCTACGCTGACCTCCCCACCGTCGGGAGCAGCTCGGGCAACAATACTTTTATCTGAGCAGAGACACAACTGTCAATCATCACGCCAGATTCAAAAACTATGCAGATTCTTTGTGTGAGGTGACAAATGCAAGGCGTTCAGTGGTACAAAATGCCATTCGAAAATAAATAAATGCAAATTAACGATCAACCATGTGTTGTTTTTTTAAATACGGCTCACATTATATTGTACATTATGATGGTCAATTATTTATTTCATATTCTCTATTTCGTCAATATATCAACCAATCACTAGTCGACATCAATCACTAGTCTACAAAAAGGTCATCTCTCAAAAGGTCCTTACAATATAGCTCAGCTGCAATTCTTATAATTGCCACCAGAGTTCACTGTTGTTTCATCGATGTAAGATATTATTTTCTGTCAAGAATTTCTGACAAACTGCTGGCGTGCTGCTGTGCCATCGAATGTTTCACTCCCATCCCTCAGTGACATTAAGCGGAACAACTGAGTTTCTGCATAGCCTAATCAGCCCTGAGTTGTTGGGTTTGGATAAAGACTGCAGGAAGAAGAAAGAAGCAGCAGGCAGCTGGCGGTAGTATAAAAGAGGTAAATAAATCCACCCTTGTTGCCGGCAGGGTAGAGAGGCTATAAGCGACACCTGCCGGGGGGCGTGTCATCCCGTCTCCAAGGTGCCTCTGCCTCCCTCCGACACAAGCATGCATGATGACAAACATTATGATAAGAACAAGTCGCACAGGAGACTGGCACACGGACATAAGGAAATCCCATGAATGCAGCACACCCAGGCTCCACCGGACTCTGTCTGCAGCCCACCCAGTCTGCCCAACACCCACCAGCCATCAGTGACAGTGCGGAGAGAGATACACGTAGCCTACTAACACACAACCAAAACCAGAGAGATTATGGAAGGTCAAAATAAGGTGGTGGTGGTCATGGGGATAGTAGCCTTGGCCGCGGTGGTCGTCATGCAGGACCCCCCGGAGCTGTGGAGGAGAGCGGGGGTCTCCGGCGCCCCTGCCCGCGCCGTGGCCTGCGTGGTGGCCGGGGTGGCGCTGCTGGCCCTGGGCTGGCTGTACAGGCTGCTGTTCGCCCCCCTGGAGCTGCTCAGGTCCCCCGACGAGGTGGGCTACATCGCGGAGGACGGTCGGTCCCGAGCCCAGGCGGCCAACGACGTGCGTCGGAGGAGGAAGACAGGCGAGCTGCCCCCCGTCTACCCCAACGGATGGTACCGGGTGCTGGACTCACACATGCTGGAGCGAGGGGACGTCAAGAGCGTGTGTGTCCTAGGTAATAATAATGATAATAATAATAATAATAATAATAATAATAATAATAATAATAATAATAATAATAACAATAATAATAATAATATTAATAACAATAATAATAATAATAATAATGACAATAATAACAATAATAATAATAATGATAATAATAATAATAATAATGATAATAATGATAATAATAATAACAACAATAATAATAATAATAATAATAATGATAATGATAATAATAATAATAATAATAATAATAATAATAATAATGATAATAATAATAATAATAATAATAATAATAATAATGATGATAATAATAATAATAATAACAATAATAATAATAATAATACTCTTTATTTGTAGGCCTATAGCACTTTTCCTGCAAACGTTGCTGCTCAAAGTGTTTGTATTGTAGGTATGCGGAGACCCTCTAAAACAGACAAATCAATAACTTTCCAACATTTTTTATTATCACCACTATCAAATATGCATGCTTGCATGCAGCTGGGTCTACATTCACGTAGCCCCACTGGTCATATTGTGTCTAGGGTAATGGTAATGGTAATGCATGCATAAATAAATGCATAAATGTTTCTGATATGTTCCCTAGAGAAACAGGCTGCTGTAGCCTGCAGGTTCAGTCGATGCTACAGAAAAATCTATCTATCTATCTATCAAATTGCTGACGATGCACCTGTGTTTACTTTCCCTTTACCTGAGTACACCCTCCTCAGTGTAAACTCATATTAGCCTACGCGGGTGTTGCGTTGCATCCAGGCAGCATCCTACCTTTGGCTTTTCACTGACATGTGTCGTAGGCTGATTTAATGCAAAGCTCTCATATGATCATAGTCAATACCAGTGTTACGTGTAAACATTGTCGCATCTTCGAAGAGGCTATGGTGGGTATTTTCTTTTTGCCCGATTCATCTCATCAGCTCAGACCTTCTGGCATGAGATCACACCAGGCGCTGTTACTGTTCACTAACACCTGGGGGGTATTCCATCAACGTCGCTAACTAAAAAAATCCAGGCATATTCTGATAAATCTCGCGAGACGTCCCCCCCCCAAAAAAAAAAGAAAAAAAGAAAAAAGAAAACAGACTTGTTTTTTTATAAATCTGGCGAGATTATCAAAAGAGCCTGGATTTTCTTTTAGCGACGTTGATGGAATACCCCCCCTCTTTTCAGGCCCACTTCCTTCTACAACATTTGCATGGCCCGATGAAGGGACGATATGAAAACATGCAGTCTCAGCACTCCTGACTGATAGTAGCTTAGCTCATCAGAATCCTACCGCATATGCTCTTTGCATCATACACCTATCTATCTATACAGCCCATCTCATCTCTAACACAGACAGTTACCTGACAGTTCACGTAATGGGAATGAACTGAGACAGGGTGGATGACCCCTAAACCGGTATTTGTTTTGTTGTCTTTATATCGTTGTATCAGTGTTGACAATGTGTCCTGGCAGACCGGACGTCATCACTACTAGACAAACAATAGTGGTGTGAGGTCCAGAGGTCCAGTGGCGTGCGTACAGGACCTCGGCGTCACGTTCCAGTATGAAATTACAGGACAATTCATTCATATGCCGGAATAGTATAGCACCAGAACACAGAAGTAGCACAAAACAACAATAGTAAAACAATATTGTCTGTCTCTTTCCCATATTTTGCCATGCCAGAAGAGGTGGCTGTTTCTGCTGGCAGAATCATAATAATCCCCTCTCATCAAGGAAGTGCGTGAGACTGTGATTAAGTCTACCATGTAAATGACACTATGAGGAGGATTTACTATATTCTCTTTCAGATTCAAATTCCTTATTTGTCATGCAAACTGAAAGCCGCCACAGACACATTTGCATCATTTTCTGTCTCTGTCTCTCTCTCTCTCTGTCTCTGTCTCTGTCTCTCTCTCTGTCTCTCTCTCTCTCTCTCTCTCTCTGTCTCTGTCTCTATCTCTGTATCTCTCTCTCTCTATCTCTGTCTCTGTCTCTTTCTCTCTCTCTCTCTCTCTCTGTCTCTCACTGTCTCTAACTCTATCTCTCTCTCTCTCTCTCTCTGTCTCTGTCTCTGTCTCTATCTCTGTATCTCTCTCTCTCTATCTCTGTCTCTGTCTCTGTCTCTTTCTCTCTCTCTCTCTGTCTCTCACTGTCTCTAACTCTATCTCTGTCTCTCTCTCTCTCACTCTCTCTCTATCTCTCTCTCTCTATCTCTCTCTCTCTGTCTCTCTCTATCTCTCTCTGTCTCTCACTGTCTCTAACTCTCTCTTTGTCTCTCTCTCTCACTCTCTCTCTCTATCTCTCTATCTCTCCCTCTCCCTCTCTCTTTCTCTGTCTCTCTCTATCTTTGTGTCTCTCTCTCTCTATCTCTCCCTCTCTTCCTCTCCCTGGCATCTCTACCATAGGATGAAATCAATACTGCTGTAGTCGTTTGTCTAATCTCAGCACGTAAATAGATAATGAATACACCACAGAGGCACTCCGAGGATGGATGTCTGTTTAGCCCAAATCAATATAGAGTACATTTGCTTCCCTTCTGTTTCACACCCCGCGTTACATAACCATCTGTCTCATACAGGCAAATCATATCCATGGTAACAGGGTGCACAAGGCCTAGGACTGAAATAGACTCCTGAAATGGCATGTGCCATAATATTCTGCCTCGTTTTGCATTAAATGTTAAACGGACTGCATTTATATAGCGCCTTATTCCAAAGCGCTTTACAACGGCCTCTCATTCACCCATTCACGCACACATTCGCACACCAGTGGCGGCAAGCTACCATGCAAGGCGCCGGCCAGCCCCGCTCATTGGGAGCAATTTGTGGTTCAGTGTCTTGCCCAAGGACACCTCGACATGTGGCCAGCCGGGGTTTGAACCACCGATCTGCCGACCGTACGACCATTAGACACCCAAAGTGCAAAATATAAGTCAGCCCATTATATATGCAGTATGATATGTACAGAGCGAATGCGGACGACATCAAGTGGGTAACTAACTTGGGCAAAGGCAATAGGCTACCTTCTGTTATGTAAAGGTGTGTGCCACGGGCAGCTCTCAGCTCACGTACGAGCTAGCCTAACACACAGAGACCTTTGATCAAATTAAATGTAATCAAGATTAGGCTAAACGCTATCATACTGCATATACAGTATCTTACTGTACGCATAAGTCGCCCCTTGTCTGTATATATCACACTGTACATAGGCTACATCTGCCCACACCTTTATGGCTTTTGCACTATGCACTATCTGGCTAGATGCCCGAAGGCGTTTCCTTGTCTTTGTATTTGTACTCTGCTAATGACAATTAAATCTGAATCTGGATCTGTTATATGCTCCTTCGTGTCAAGGTCTTCGTGTCGAGGTATGTTACCTTTACCTTTGCCTTTAGTCAGCTCACCTGTCTTTTGTTCTACCTGTGCAGCTAGCTACCATGTACCTGTAGCCAAGCCAGGTTTGCAAGACCTTTGCTTGTATTCACCCTTGGCCCTCTCTGTTTATTAGTAACAGCGCCAGAAAGGGACAGTTTACTTTGTGACACGGTTGCTTGGCAACGTTTCAGCGGTTTAATCTGAAAGCCTAGAGCGTTCATTGTTCAGTGTGTTCTGAGTTCGAACAGCGTGTGTGTTCGTTTTCAGTCTCTGGGAGGTGGAGAGCACGTATGTATGGACGCAGGCAATTGTTTGTAGTTGTTACTCAAATGTTAGCCATAGCTGCCACAGACGTGAGAACAATAGATACCTCCCTTGTTGTGTGGTTATGCATCCTTGTGTAGAACAAGTTGAAGCAATGATCCATGAATGAATGAATGAATGAATGATTGAATGAATGAATGAATGAATGAATGAATGAATGACTGAATGAATGAATGAATGACTGAATGAATGAATGAATGAATGAATGAATGACTGAATGAATGAATGACTGAATGAATGAATGAATGAATGAATGAATGAATGAATCGTTTAATGACCACACGACCAAGGTCGGTGGAATTTGTTGTCGGTACAGATGGAAAAAACTCAATACAGCAGCATGTCAAATACATCAAACATAAACACATTACACATGACTATCACAATGGACAATGTACACACATAACTACAAGACAAAATCAATAGTCAATATTTGAAGCCCCCTCCCCTATACCTCTACCGCCACCAAGCCCCCTCCACCCCCCCAACAGGAGGAACATTGCACACACACCCCCGTACCACTCCAGACTTCGATTTAGCTTTTGCACCACTGCTGTCTTACAATGTACCCTAACTGTACATGTTGTATTGATATCCCTTGCCCTTGTCCTGTACACATCATACTCCACATATCTTAACTGTACTTATCTTCGCCCCTTGTCTGTACATGTCACACTGTCTGTCCATACTTTTATGGTTTTTGATCTGGTTAGATGTCGAACTTTTGTCTTTGTAGTGTACTTGTACTCTGTCAATGACAGTTAGCCTAAATTAGCCTGAATCTGAACTTGCATGAACTTCACTTTTGATATTGAATAGTGTTTGCATTTTTTACTTATAGGAAATTGACATTTCTTTTTGTTACGTTATTTTCATAGGTGTTAACCTATGACATGGTGGTTTAGTTGGTCTAGCTCTGCACTAGTTGTCTGTATGTAGGGTTCCGTTCCCCTTAGAAAAATTAGACAGAAATTCAATTAATTAGGCCTACTTGACGAATCCTTCGGGAAATGTGTTTGATTTCCTGCTTCCGGGGAGCTTCCTCCCGGAGTGTGTGTCACCTGAAACCCTGCGTCTGCTGCTGGGCTGACCTGTGGCTCTGCAGTGACGGAGGACAGTAAACGCTGACCTCAGCATGAGGCAGCAGTATCTACAGGATTACTGTTAGGCACAGAGAGAGAGAGAGAGAGAGAGAGAGAGAGAGAGAGAGAGAGAGAGAGAGAGAGAGAGAGAGAGAGGCAGAGAGGACAGAGGCTAGGTTGTGTACTGTTTAGATACATGCATACATACATACATAGATACATACATACATACACACACACACACACACACACACACACACACACACACACACACACACACACACACACATACATGCATACATGGAATGGAATGGAATGGAATGGACTTTATTTGTCATTGCTACAGTACAGGTACCAAACAACGAAATTTAGGAGGGGTGGCTCCCCTGGTGTTAGGAAAGGAAAAAGAAAACACATTTTAGAAAAAGCATAGATGCATAAAATCACAAGAAGGTAAGGAGCTGGTTTACATCAATAAAGGCTATGTACACAATCCACTGTACTATACTGCACAGATAGTCAACTAGGGTTGTCATATTGCACAAAGAGTATTTTTTCACATTATTTTAAAGTGTCACAGTTTGCAGGCTTGAAAATGTACATGTTTGTGCCTCAGCACTAGCTGCCATACAATCCGTCCAGACTGTCCTGGGCCCAGAACTTAGGCCTTTTCTGTGTTCAGGGCCTTGACGGCCCTGTGGTAGAAGCAGTCCTTCAGTCTGTTTGTCTTAGCGGCCGGGGTCCTGTACCTCCTGTTCGAGGGCAGCTTGACAAAGTGTACGTGCCCAGGGTGGGTCGGGTCCTTGGAGATCTTGGAGGCCCTCCTGAGACAGCGTGTGTTGTACAGCTCCTCCAGAGAGGGGAGGGGGGCGCCGGTGATCTTCTGTGCTGTTCTCACGACTCTCTGTAGCTCGTTTCTCTCCGCTGTTGTGCAGCTGTGGAACCAGTTGGAGATGCCGAAGGTGAGGATGCTCTCCACTGCGCCGTGGTAGAAGGCCACCAGTATCTCCTGCTTGTTGTGTTGTTTCCTGAGGCATCTCAGGGTGTATAGCCGCTGTTGTGC
>NC_137689.1:74311766-74313008 GCF_963989245.1 Nansenia antarctica
CCACTGGCTTATTTCAATTGGGGTCCTTGATTCTCAATTCATCGTTACATGTAAGACAGACAAAAAAAACTAGTACTATCTACAAGATAATACAGACAAATAACTAGTACTATCTACAAGATAAACATACATCCATCATGGGAAGAACAATACAACAAAACATAAGGTATGTACAGCGGGTAGGACAGGTGGGGACATACACCACAGGTGGGGGCGGGGGACAAAACACAAAGTATGTACAGTGGGTAGTTCGGGTCTTTTAATCAGATTTTTGATTTAGAGGGTCCAGTTACGGATTGCAGCCTCCTGTAAATGTTTTTTGAGAGTGGTTTTGAAGGTGGGCAGTGTTTTGCACTCCTTTAAGATTATAGGAAGGGCGTTCCACATTTTTACTGCATAGTTTGCAAACGAGTTTAACCCCTTGTTTGTGGTGCAACGCGGTTGAACGTGGTTCGTGGAGCTTCCTCTGGTGTTGTATGTGTGGACGTTGTTCACTTTTTGGAAGTATGTTGACAGGTACTTGGGTGTCTTTGTGGTGTAGCGTATCTTGAAGACCAGGCCCAGTGCAAGCTGCTGCACTCTGTCAACTACTCGTAGCCAATCAAGGCTCAAAAAATGAGCAGCGGTTAGATGTGTCCTAGGGTTGAGGCCTAGCAGAAGCCTAACCAGTTTATTTTGGGCTGTCTGGAGTCTTGTTTTATGGGCCTTTGTGGTTCTATAGTACCATGATGTTACGGCATAGTCGAAGTGACATTGAATGAGAGCTCCTGATAGGGTCCTCAGTGTGTTTTTACTGACAAGTGAGGATATCCTGTACAAGAATCTAGTTCTATGGTTCACTTTTTTAATTACTTTTGCTGCCATTTTATCTCCGGAAAGATTTGCCTCTAAGATGGAGCCCAGGTATGTAATATCCTCTTTTCTTGTGATATTAATGTTACCCACTTTTATTTTAAAATGTTCAGCATTTCTGAGTTTAGATGGGGATCCGTATAGGATGGTGATCCGTATAGAGAGTTATAGCAGAGGCTTATACCACTACTACTCAGAGCACTTTGAGCTGCAACGTTTGCAGGAAAAGCGCTATGCAAATAAAAGTTATTATTATTATTATTACTCCTGTCCTGAGCACGAGGTGCTATCACACCTGGACCACTATTTCCATGAGTACAGGCTACGATTGGCAGTGCCTTGTTGTACCTGTAATGTGCTGTATGTTGTGTAGTGGCGACACCCTGTGGA
>NC_137689.1:74313208-74330708 GCF_963989245.1 Nansenia antarctica
CTAAATGGCAAAATTAATTAAATTAAGACGTTCCTTTGTCGTCAGTATGATAAAGTATGACTGTTAGTGCTATATGACTTTGTGGACACAGTATGTAACTGTGCAGGGTATACATGTCACATGCCATTATAAAGGGTACAGTAGACATAGTACACAGACCAGGGCAGTGCTACCATCGTGCGCTCCTGTGTCTCTCCCTGTGCTCTTCCCTGATTGGCTCTGGGGGTGTTCTAGAGTAGAGCGTTCTGATTGGCTCTGGGGGTGTTCTAGAGTAGAGCGTTCTGATTGGCTCTGGGGGTGTTCTAGAGTAGAGCCTGCACTCTTATGATGACCTCACAATGACGCTGTGAGGCTGTACCTGTGTGCCTGCTCGGATCTAACGGTTATGACAGTTGAACGACTGCTGCTTTGAGTGTCTGTTGCTGGATGTGGATGTGCTTTGTGTGTCCTGATGGCGTGGGACTGAGGCTGTCTGACTGCGTTTGACTGATTTCAAGTTAACAAAAGACTCTCTCTGTCTCTCTCTCTCTCTCCCTCTCTCTCCCTCTCTCTCTCCCTCTGTCTCTCTCTCTCTCTCTCTGTCTCTCTCTCTCCCTCTCTCTGTCTGTCTCTCTCTCTCTCTCTCTCTCCCTCTGTCTCTCTCTCTCTCTCTCCCTCTCTCTCTCTCTGTCTCTCTCTCTCCCTCTCTCTCTCCCTCTCTCTCTCTCCCTCTCTCTCCCTCCCTCTCTCTCTCTCCCTCTCTCACTCTCACACACACACACACACACACACACACACACACACACACACACACACACACAATCTAACGAGAGAACGTCAGAACATCTTCCCCTCGGTATGTACTGTACAGTAGCAGATTTATAAAGATTATTTTTGTAATTGCATTGTCTAGAAATGCGGTGTCGATGTTATAAATCTGCAGAATAAAGCTAATCTGGTCTAATGTGTTTGTTGATGCATTTCGTCGTTCTTACAGTCGGGGGGGCAAAAAATCCTACACTTACTGAGTGCTTTTAGTGACACGTTAAACCAAGCGGAACCAAGCTCGTTATACTGTTTCGCTACCGGCCCTTCTGTGGTATAAACTGTAAACACTTGGTCTTATCAACCCTTATCTACAGTATGAAAACAAACGGCCTTTCCCAGACTAGGGTCAGGGAGGGGAGGAGAGGGCTGTGCCTCTTTTGCAATTAACAAACATTACGTCAACACACTTTCGCCCACACTGGACTCACACAATCACTCCAGTGTGTCCAGTCCAGGTAGAGAGAGCGTTGATTTCACTTTCACACCACCGTAGAACTCGGTAGAAACCGCCGAAGGAGTTCTCCTCAGCCCTCGCCGACGCGATCGAGGGGAGATATTGTTTTTAGTTGTCTCGTCTTACGCAACATGGATAAAGGGGGCGACCTTGAAACCGGCCAGGCGGGGAAGGAGGTGAGGCAGGAGGAGCTGAGTTTGGCTGGTGTTGTTGTTGGGGAGGAGAGGTGTCCTGGAGGGTTAGTCACGCTCGACGAAACGCAGGAGATGGAGGAGGAGGAGGAGGAGGAGGAGGAGGAGGAGGAGGGTGGTGAGTCTGGACATGAGGGCTCAATAAAGATGCCCCTGCTTCAGGAAGAGAGTTCACTAGAGCCCCTGTTTCAACTAGAGGGTTCAGTGAAGAAGCCCCTGTTTCAGCTAGAGGGTTCAGAGAAGGAGCCCCTGTTTCAGGAAGGGAGTTCACTAGCGCCCCTGTTTCGACTAGAGGGTTCAGTGCTTCCAGGGGAAGGTTCATTACAGCCCCTGCTCCGACAGGAAGGGTCAGTCCACCCCTCGCCTCCCCGACCGCAGCAGCAGCAGCATGCCCTGGACGAGGGCCGCTGCCAGTCCCGCGTTACCACAGCCGCACTGACACTGACAGGGACAGATGGGCCGGAGCCGAGGACATCTGTTCGACAAGACCCCGAGTTTGACAACACGGATCAGCCGCCTCAGATCAGGGGGAGCGGCGTGGGGGTGGGGGTGGGGGGGGGGAGTGTTGGGGGGGGCAGTCAGGGGAGCAGCAGCGGCGACAGCGCGGACGACGAATGCCCCGTCTGCACCGAACTGTACGCCTCCCGGGGAGACCGTCGCATGGTGCTGCTGAACTGCGACCACGCACTGTGCCACTGTTGCCTGGCGACCATCCTGAGGCGCGCGGCCGACCCCAGCCGAGTGCCGTGCCCCCTGTGCCGGCAGAAAACCCCCCTCCCTCGCTGGGAGATCCAGAGGATGCAGGAGGAGGAGGAGGAGGCCGTGGCGGGGGCGGGGGCGGGAGTAGGGGGGGGGTACCGTCACCCGGGGTACCCGGTGACGGAGGTGGTGGTGGGGGGGTTCCCGGGGTTCCCGGTCAGGAGCTCTGGGGGGGGTCCTCCTTCTGGGCTGTTCATGACAGTCCCTCTCCCTGAGGCAGCAGCCTCCTCCTCCTCCTCCTCCTCCTCCACCCCAGCAGCAGCCGCCTCCTCCTCCTCCAGGATGTGCCTGGCGGTGGAGCAGAGGCTGGAGGCCCGCGTGGGGACGACCCTGCTGTGCGGGTGCTGCCTGTTCCCGGCCGGCCTGGTGAGGACGCTGAGGCAGACGCAGAGGCGGTGTCGCTGCTGCTACCTGGCGTTCCTGGTTCTCCTCTTCCTGGCCGAGCTGAGCTGCCTGCTGGTGGTGTTCATCCCTGTCATCATACTGGTGTTGTTGTTTACTCTGGTCAAGTAGTTAGAATAGACCTATCGCTAAGCCACGCCCCCAAAATAGAAATTGTCCAATCGTATCACGGCAAAAGTCACGACAGGTGACAGAAAACTCGGACAAACAACTCACTGATATCTGCTGGTGAAAAGCTTCTATACGTAATATTATTATTTATTTTTTTTACATTTGTTTTTTCAGATTTTATCCCTTTTTTCACCCAATTTGGTAGCCAATTGAACCCAACCTAGCATCCAATTATCCCCTGCCTATTGCGAGGGATCCGCCGCACGACCCCGCGGCCGGCAGTCCCAGAGGAGGCCGCCAGGCAGACTAGCTGACTGGCTCCTCGAGCCCAGCACCGTTATTCCAGCACCAGACGGGGGCGCTGTTGCGCGACGGATCCTTGTCCGGAACTACTCCTATACCCCCCTCGGGAGCGGCCGCCCAATATGCCGTTCCCCGTGTGTGCCCTGGCCATATCCGGGTCTGGCGAGCCGGGATACGAACCCCGGCCCCGGTGGGCAGCATGCACTAGTGGCCAGTGCTTAGACCGCTACACCACCGCGGGGCGGTAGACGGAATATTCTTGTCATCTTTAAAAAAATAAAAACATGTCTATTACTTGCTGTGGTAAATCAGAAATCAGAAATTTGCCAACTCCGGCCATTGTAAGTCATTGAATGTCATTCAGTCACGGTCGGTCAGTCAGTCACTGTCAGTGAAGCGTTGTTTGTTTGTCTGAGTTTTCAAAGGGGGCGTGGCTTAGTGATAGGTCCATAGTGGTTCTCAATCCTCTCCTCGGGGACCCCCAGCCGCTCCACATATTTGATGTGTTCCACCACCAGCACACCTGATTCAACCAATCAAGTACAAAGCAGTTGATTTGAATCAGGTGTGCTGGTGGTGGAACGGCTGGGGGTCCCCCAGGAGAGGGTTGAGAACCACTGAATTGTTAGATGCTTTTGTAGATCATTTTTGCGTATTTTATTTTCGAAAACTTTATTTTTATTTGTTTTATTGTTATCGAACGTGTCTGTTTTCATGACGTGTGTGTTTCTCCGTATTGATTAATAAAGGGGTAGTGGTGGTCTAGTGGATAGTGAGTTGGACTTGTGATCGGAAGGTTGTGAGTTCAAATCCCACCTGAAACCACACCACTACTAGTGTGCCCTTGAGTAAGGCACTTAGCCCTCAGTTACTCCAGGGGGAATGTCCCTGTAATTCGTAATTGTAAATCGCTTTGGATTAAAAGCGTCTGCTAAATGGCAAAATTATTAATTATTATTATTAATTATTATAATTATAAAGGAAGGAATCCTCTGTACATTTTATATATTCCAATATTTGTTATTATTTACATCACAAAAACAATAGTTCTCGACACTCCAACATAATAGAAGAAGGGCCTATACAAAATACAAAAAAAGATTGTCCTCTCCTCTCTGTACAGTTTAACCTTTTATATTGCTCCCCATCTTTTTTCACGGAAAAAAGTGGAGAGAGAGAGAGAGAGAGAGAGAGAGAGAGAGAGAGAGAGAGAGAGAGAGAGAGAGAGAGAGAGAGAGAGAGAGGAGAGAGAGAGAGAGAGAGAGAGAGAGAGAGAGAGAGAGAGAGAGAGAGAGAGAGAGAGAGAGAGAGAGAGAGAGAGAGAGAGAGAGAGAGAGAGAGAGAGAAATGAACCGTGGCAAACTACGGGCGCGTGGTGGTGGTGGGCTGAGGTCTGCCTGCCTCCCTGTAGGAGGAGAGAAAGGGCAGATGGGTGTAAAAATAGACGAAAATCGTCTCTGTGTGTGTGTGTGTGTGTGTGTGGCCTCGCTGTGACCCAGTTCTGAGCGGAGCGGTCGGGGTGTCGCTGCGGCGTATTCTTAGCTGCTAGCAGGCCGAGTCCGGCTCGCTCTCCTTTCCTGACGCACACCTGGGACCGCTGGCCCGATACCGGACGACTTCCAGCAAACTTAAGTTGTTTAAGATGCTTAAGGGCGGCCGGTTTCATAGGCGAGGCCTTAAGCCTAATCTTTGACTAAAAAGCAGCATCTTCAATGGAGATTTCATTTTCATTGAAAGTCAGTGTGATGATTTAGTCCAGGGGGGGTCTTCCATCAACGTTGTTAAAGGAAAATCCAGGCTTATTTTGATAAAGAAATAAGCCTGGATATTTTTTTTCTATAAATCGTCGTGTGAGATTTACAGTATCAAATTAAGCCTGGATTTTCCTTTAATGACGTCGATGGAATACCCCCCAGGACTCAAGGCTTAAGGCTTGTCTGTGAAACCGGGCGCTAAATGTCCTGAAATGTAACTAGCCTCAAATGCGGGATGACCTGACCTGGAAGGACAACACAAAAGCCACCATCAAGAGGGCACAACAGCGGCTATACACCCTGAGAGTCCTCAGGAAGGAACACAGCAAGCAGGAGATACTGGTGACCTTCTACCGCGGCGCACTGGAGAGCATCCTCACCTACGGCATCTGCAACTGGTTCTCCAGCTGCACAACAGCGGAGAGAAATGCGCTACAGAGAGTCGTGAGAACAGCACAGAAGATCACCGGCGCCCCCCTCCCCTCTCTGGAAGAGCTGTACAACACACGCTGTCTCAGGAAGGCCTCCAAGATCTCCAGGGACCCGACCCACCCTGGGTACGAACACTTTACCAGGCTGCCCTCGAAAAGGCGGTTCAGGACCCTGGCAGCAAGGACAAACAGACTGAAGAACAGCTTCTACCACAGGGCCATCCAGGCCCTGAACACAGCAAAGACCTAAGTTCTGGGCCCTGGACAGTCTGGACGGATTGATGGCAGCTGCTGGCCTGAAAAAATCAGGTGTAGTGCTGAGGCACAAACATGTACATTTCAAGCCTGCAAACTGTGACACTTTAAATAAATGTGAAATAATACTATTGTGCAATATGACAACCCTAGTCGTCTATCTGTACAGTATAGTACAGTGGATAGTGTACATAGCCTTTATTTATGTAAACCAGCTCCTTCCCTTCTTGTGATTTTTTTTTCTTTTTTTTTTTTTTTCTTTCCTAACACCAGGGGAGCCACCCCTCCTAAATTTCGTTGTTTGGTACTGTCGTGTATTCTCATTGATTATGAATCAAAGAACAGTTAGTTTAAGACAATTTAATCAGTTACAGGCAGATTCATACATTACATGCGTTCTCCATGGGCTTCGGCTAGAAAGAGAGCGCTCTCTGTCCCTGTCTGCCCGTTCCGCTCCAGAGGGGAGGGGCCAGCGTGCATGTGTGTCCCTGCCCAACCCCCAAAGGTCCCTGCTGGTCATCTGTGTCCCTGCATGCCCTGGCATGTGTGTGTGTCTAAAACATACCACATATTCATACATAGATCATACATACTACAGAAATATACTACACATCCCCCCTCGGACCACCCAGAGGGTGTTCCGAAACTAAACTACCATAAAACAAAAACAAAAACACAAAACCCCACAAAACATCCCAAAATTTCTTTTTTTTTTTTTTTTTTATTTTTTTTTTAAAATAAAATTAAAAATTAAAAAATAAACAACAACAGACAGAAAAACTACACCAACACACAACACAAGAAGCACAATAACACAGACCAACCCAGGACCAGTATTAGGAACCAAAGATATCATAAACAAAAAATAGAAAACAATCAATAATAAAAAGAATTTTGAAAATAACAATCACAATTAAACTAAACACAGTTTACCATGCACAAATCAATACAGAAACTTCCAACGACCGATGTTTTCTTTGTCCTTGAAGCGTCGGGGTCAGAGGTTACTAGCACTTGTACCCAGTTGGAGAGCAGCCTTTACCGCTGTCTCAGATTGACAACACTTCCATAGTCAGGAGCTTTCCATTTTCGTTGCGCTAGGAACAGAACCTCTCTCCTAGCTTTGTATAACCACCACATCACTTCTCAACTGACCTCAAACACACGATATAGAAACAAACAAACAATACACAAATAATGACATTCAGTTATCATAACACATAAATCTCCAACAGTAAGCATAGGACAAAGGGAATGCATTAATGCATAGATCTTCACCTCAGGTGAGGACTAGTCTTCTGAAAAGTTCATTAACGTGGACTGAGTGACTGATTTTCCAAAAACAGTCAATGAGGCCCTGCCTTCTAAGAAAGTCAAAAATCATGTCTGCTATAATAGGTGCTCCTATCTTGGCAAAATAAGTTTCCCATGCCCCTAAGACCGTTTCCAGCCATGCTATCATCTGCTGTCCATTCCCGTCGTTCCCTTTGATCTGCTGCTTCACTACCCTATTCATAGTCTTTAATCTTTTCCTAACTGGTCGTCGTCCGTCAGTGTCATTGAGGTTAAGGCAGCCGCCTGGTCCCCTCCCACGCTGATCAAGGTCTGGGGAGTCGCCCTCAGCATCATCTGAAGCATGGTGCAGGCACTCGCCAGCATCCCCAGTAGCACAGGTGTCCAGGCTTTGGACACCCCCAGGCTGGACCTCCAGACTGTCAACACTCTCTGCTTCGTTGGTTTCTGGTTCATTGGCATCTGGACAGCTTTCCGCTGTCCCCTCGGTTTCAGGCACTGCCGGTAATGTCACTGGCTGTAACACTGGCATTGCCACTGGCTCTGGCAACACCACAGCATCTCCTCGTAGCTCCTCCTTCTCAGGTTCTCTGGGGACCTCGGCACCTGTTGGCACAACATCCTGCCTACTCTGTACATCCACCCCCCTGTCCACCACCCGTGGCCCTATTGGGGTAGGGATATGCCCAGACACCACTGGTGTACCCACTCTGATGTTGTTTCTCCAACAGACCCCACATTGACCTAAAGCATGGTCAATCTGTTCCATCAAATATGGACTCCAAAACCCATATTTCTTGGTGATCTTGCGTCTTACCTCCCCCCTAGCCACATGTGCTAATCCATGAGCTTCCTGTATTAACATGCCTAATAAATCTGAGGGTGCTACAACCAACCCCTCATGATTCCTCCATAGACCTGTGTCATCCTGACTTGCCCCCCTTGCTAGCCAAACGCTCTTGTCTAACGTAGTTACTCTACTCTGTAACATCAATAAATCCTCAAGTGTGACCAGGCCCTGTAATTGCTTTTCATGTGTGACCAGAAAACCTTTACCTGCCTTGTCTGCTCCTGTAATGGCTTTGGCTGCATCTTCTGCAGCCCTGTTACCTTGTGTGACATGTGATGAGTCAGACCTGTGTGTGGCACACTTCACTATAGCTAATTCCTTTGGCTTCATCATGGCTTGTAACAGCTTCATGATCTGTGCGTGATGCTGTATAGGCGTACCATCAGTTCTCTTAAAACCCCGCCCCCTCCATACAGCTCCATTAAAATGACAAACATTATGTGCATAGGCAGAGTCGGTGTACACTGTCACTCTCCGTCCGGTTCCCAAGTTGCATGCTTCTGTGAGGGCAATCAATTCAGCCAACTGAGCCGAGCAAGGCTGAGGAACTGCCTCAGCCTGTTCTACAATAAACTTTGAATTCTGTGCTTTAACTAAGGAATACCCAGCGCACAACGTTTCTCCTACCCCGTAACAAGACCCATCAACCCAATATTCTATATCAGCTCCCTTTAAAGGCAAAGCTTGTAGGTCTGTTCTATGCTTAATCACTCTGGCTGTCGATGGAATCTGAACACCGGATGGCACCGTCACCTGACAGTCGTCAGGTGTGCATTTTACTGTACAGTTCAATGGGCATAGAGCATCTCTCCCTAGCAGCCCTGTTGGCGTGTGTTCTGACACAAGTGTTGACAGAGTTGCTCTCTGTCCCTTGTACTCTAAGTCTACAAGCTCAGTTGTAGGAATCAGCTGTTTAATTCCCTCAAATCCGATTGTCTTCACATATTCTCTAGACATAGGGAGGTGCGTGGCGCCTTCAGGCTTCTGTGTCACCACCAGCTGGCACCTCCCACTCGGATCTTCCGGGCACCCCTATAGGCCAGCTGCTGGGCCTCCGTAAGGGTTCATCACTCCTGGAGCAGGTGTAGTAGGGGGCCAATATCCTCCTCCTTGGCTCCCCCCTGCGCCCCCCTGGGGCCTGTTGCAGCAGGCACAGGCTAGATGTCCATTCTGGTCGCATTGGCATGGTTCTAGCATCTCCTTCCCTGCTGCTGTCCATCCCCCTGGTGGTGGTCCTTGGCCAGGCTGTGTGTACATCTGGCATGGAACCGCTTGCACCCCTGGTGGCCCTTGTGGGTATGGATACCCCCCTTGTGGCCCCTGTGGGTAGGACTGGTAAGTAGCAGGATACCCCCCTTGTGGCCCCTGTGAGTAGGACTGGTAAGTAGCAGTCTGCACTCCAGGTGGCTGTTGCTGTGGGGCTAAAGCCTGCACTCCCTCTATGTTTCTCTCGCTTTCAGTCAATTGCAAATGAGTCAATATTCTGAGGGATTCTTCGTCTCGTGCCTTCTGTATCTGAATGTTCTTTCGATATAACTCAACTTGATGAGATACGTGGTCTATATAAACAGCTTTGTTCATGTGTCGTAGCCCCACCACTTCTGCTAGCTTATCCTTAACTGGGGTAGGAAGCCCTTCTTGTATTTTTTCCCTGATTATGGATTTTTCTAAGGGGTTATCTTCAGCGTCTTTCCCTGTCACACTTCTCCATTGAGAGTGCATACGGGCAATATAACCCCTGGGATTCTCATCCCCCCCCAGTGGCTTCACAATGATATTGTCTGGGTGAATGTGAGTAGGGTAGGTCTCTCTGATTGCTTTCCACAGCCTGCCTCTGTTTGCTGCGAAGAGCTCTGGATCATAAACTGATGTATTGATATATCTATGAAGTCCTGCCTTCATCAATATTTCCTGCATTGTATCCAATCCTGCAATAAAAGCTAAGAGTCTTTTCAGGTCTCCCATCGCGACCTGCGTTCCTGTCAGTATCACGTCGACCTCTCGCGTCCACGAATGTCCTCCCTCTTGAAGAACTGGGAGTTTCTCGATCACTTCAGACAAATCTGTATGATGCCACGGATGATATTCCATCTTGTTACCCCGAATCAGCACTGGACAGTTCTTTAATGTATTTGATGACATTCGGTGACAATCTCCCTCTTTCTCCGGGCGTCTTCTCCCACCTTTCCTTTCGGCTGTGGCTATCATCCTCCTGACCTGCGCGTTGTAGCCTCCATCTGCATTGTCGTCATCACTTGAGTCTGCACTGCCATCTTCGCTGTCATCTTCCTCGTCACTCCTGTCGTCCCCTTTTCCCCTTGGCTCCTTCTTCTTCTTCTGGGAATGATCCTCCAGTGCCTTAGCATAGGGAGGGGGACTGGGGGCAGGACACTGAGCTATTTTCTGTCCCTCTACCTTAAATAGATCTAAAATAGCTAACTCTAACTTGCGTTTCTCTGATCTAATCTTTCCTCTTTGATGTGCTTTGTGCCCATTGATAAGTATTTCCAATGTTGCAATTAATTGTAAATTAATGCTGCCCTCTTTCGGCCACGGCTGTTCAATGTATGCCCAACGGCTATTCCATTTCGTAGACATTTTGCTAATTTCCCTAACAAGAGGATTCATTTTTTCCACTATAGCCATAGGGGATAACGTAGCCAACATTCCACGATGTTCACTAATATCTTTTAACAGCTTCGTGGAATTCGACCCCATTCTACTTGTTCAATATGCTGACAATATTCTATATTAGATAAGGTGTACGCTTCTTACAACCCACCTTATGTTGTCTTGTTTGCTAAACAAATGCTAGTCCAATATAACTGTATTGACCATCCCCACAAAAACCCTGCAACTCCAGAATAACAGACTTGCCTCTTGTGTATGTCAGTGCAGTATTAACTTAAATCTAATAGCTGTGTAAGTACTTTATACTTAAATGTGTTTCCTAATTGTTTATGAATGTGTCACTTAATTACTCATTCAATACTAATTACAGTTCTGGTCAACACAATTATTAAATCACAAAAGCTGGTCACACCTAAGTATTCACTGATCCACAAAAACCCTTTTACTGCTCAACTATCAAATATGTACTATTCTGCTATTCCTTAATCAAACACTGTGGAAATGACCTAACTAAAATAAAAGATGTAAATTACAAATATTAATCACAACCTGTAAAGAAATCGACTTGTCATTGGGAAGGAATAAAATGATTAATTATTCATTACAATCTGTAAGGAAATCGACTTGTTATTTGAAAGGAACAAAATGATCAATTATCAATTACAATCTTTTATAACCATCTATTTATTAATGTATCGGACTGTTTCATCGACCTCAGCTGTATCTCCCTGAGGATTTAGTGTTTTAAAATGTATTGTCGTATTTCGACCAGCAGATGGAGCTGTGCTCCGGCTAACGCGCATCGATTGCGCATGCGCCAACTCTTAGCCAAGGCTATGAATGTTTTAACCGTAACTCTAAACTATTTAAAACACCCCGAGATCAATTCACTATATCTCTATCTTTTCTCTATCAATACTAGTCTATGTGTATGGTTTTATCGCTATCTTTAAGAGATGAGCACTGAAAATCCATCAAACTCAGGCTCCCCTCTAAAGGAATGTTCCACTGTGTGTCTGCGCTTTTTGCAAAGCAGAAAGAGGGAAGGGCTTTATTGTTCTTGAAAGCCCACGGCCGTATTGGGGCCTGCTTAAAACAATCTCTTTAACACAACTTGTTTTCATAAACGATTACTTTTCACGACACAGCAATATCTTTCAATCCAGTTAAACCACTATTTATCTCATTCAAATATTCTACGTTCACGCTTCCCTCACAAAGATGGCCTCTGTGTGTGTCCTTCTCAAGGACAAAGAAAAATGGCGTCTAAGAATAGACTCTCTGACACACTGCAAATGGCGTCTAAGAATGGACTCTCTGACACACTGCAAATGGCGTCTAAATGCAAATGGCGTCTAAACTCCGCCGACAGTACACTGCAACACAATGGCGTCCTTCCAAACAGACAAAAGAGCCTCACATGTTCTCCACTGCTACAATATAAAACAGACTACCGAGTCCACCCACACTCCAACACATAAACACAACCTCACCGAATTTTTCACAGACACACACACGATATTCCAATACCGTACAAACAAATCACATACCATCAAACACTATATTTTACAAAAAAACGGGCTTCCAAGTCCGGCTCTCACCACCCACCCATCAAAGATTTATGAAAAGTTTGCTTCTATTCCAACAAGATTACCGTTACACAGATTCTTTTGACTATAACTTATCTGAGATTTACAGCCTATTTTAAACACACCAATCGACTAGAGAGAGATTTCTGCAGAAAATCTACCTTTTTCGTCGAATTGAAGAGTCCGCACAATACTGTAAATTAAGTTATATTAAACTCCGTCGCTTGCTCGCCATTTACTGTCGTGTATTCTCATTGATTATGAATCAAAGAACAGTTAGTTTAAGACAATTTAATCAGTTACAGGCAGATTCATACATTACATGCGTTCTCCATGGGCTTCGGCTAGAAAGAGAGCGCTCTCTGTCCCTGTCTGCCCGTTCCGCTCCAGAGGGGAGGGGCCAGCGTGCATGTGTGTCCCTGCCCAACCCCCAAAGGTCCCTGCTGGTCATCTGTGTCCCTGCATGCCCTGGCATGTGTGTGTGTCTAAAACATACCACATATTCATACATAGATCATACATACTACAGAAATATACTACAGTACCTGTACTGTAGCAATGACAATAAAGTCCATTCATTCATTCATTCCATTCCATTCAAATACAGGTATCCTGCACTGCTCAATCACTCATTTAATAATACTCATAACCATTGTGTTTTACACAGTTTAGGGCAGTTCAGAGATATTGACCGTCAAAGTTTTTCCATTCCATTATGTTTTGTGAGATGGAACCTTTGTATTTTATTAATTACTCACTCAAAAATGTAAACATTTTAAAAAGAACACCACACAGGCGTTAATAAACACCTAATGGATCAGAGTATGTAAAAAACAAAATTTTGACAAAAATGGAGATAGAACCTTATAATTCTAACGTCACGAGTTATGTGAGTCAAACTTCAGTTTGGTTTAACAGTAAATAAGACCACCTCCTTTTCTAGGTGAACATGAGTGAAGTCTGTTTACCTCAGCCAGCCACTGGGACCGCGTGGGAGAGCTGCACGTCAATAATGTATGCCAGGACTGCGCTCTACATGAGAAACACATCAGGCATGCATCTGCAGCGTGCCATGCATGCATGCACAGCAACCAACCTGCCTTCAAGAATGAACGAAAGCACTCTGTTTACGTGTGTGTGTGTGTGTGTGTGTGTGTGTGTGTGTGTGTGTTTACGTCAACATTATTGACAGCAGAAGAAGATGCCTTGCCTCATCTTCTTACCCCACCCCCCCTAATCAACTAATGTGAAGTTTAAATGTCACAGCACTTAAACCCAATCGCACAGAGCAGTGCGTGGCTTCAGAAGGACTTGTTTAAACTGTCCGTCAAGCTCACTGTCTCCCGGGATCCTCTGTCTCTGCTGACGATGCTGCTTCTGATTCAGAATGGGATGTCTGACTAAAGGTCAGGGCTGTCAAACAAATACACTGCTTTACAGGAGAGGTGTTGCAGTGTGTAGGAGGGAAGTGAGACACACACACACGCACACACGTACACATGTACACACACATACACACACATACACACACACGCACAAACGTACACAAGTACACACACACACACACACAAACGTACACAAAGATACACACACACACACACACAAACGTACACGTGTACACACACACACACACGCACAAACGTACACACACATACACACACATACGTACACACGCACAAACGTACACAAAGATACACAAACACACACACACACACGTACACAAAGATACACACACACACTCACACACTTAGATGCCTGCTTTACCTTTCCCTGTGTAGGCGGTGAATGTGTGTGCTTCTGCGTGGGTGGGTGTTCATGTGTTTGTGAACTCTGGTCTGTGTGTGTGTGTGTGTGTGTGTATGTGCATGTGTATGTGCATGTGTGTGTCATTCGTAGCACTCTTGATTCGGTGTGTGTGTACGTCTGTTCCCTGGCAGTGAACACCATTACATAACGGCTGCATTGCAGGCTAGCCCAGCTGTATTGATGTGTGAGTGGTGGGAGGGGGGAGGAGGGGTGGGGAGGGAGGAGGGGCGAGGAGGGGCAGGGTGGGGGGAGGAGGGGTGGGGAGGGTGGAGGAGTGGTGGGGAGGGAGGAGGGGTGGGGAGGAGTGGGGAGGGAGGAGGGGTGGGGAGGAGGGGTGGGGAGGAGGGGTGGGGAGGGTGGAGGAGGGGGGAGGAGTGGTGGGGAGGGAGGAGGGGTGGGGAGGAGTGGGGAGGGGGGAGGAGTGGTGGGGAGGGAGGAGGGGTGGGGAGGAGTGGGGAGGGGGGAGGAGGGGGGAGGGGGGGCAGCAACACAACTCCAGGCTGACAAGAGGCCTTGTTGCTGTCTGTCTGTCTGTCTGTCTGTCTGTCTGTCTATCTTCCCTCTGAGTGGTTCTCATTAGGCACTCAGCACACACACCTACTCTGGCTTACAGTGTGTCTTATGGTGTGCCATCATTTGTTTTATCATGTTCGTTTATCTCATGCCGATTGAGGTGTGGGAGGACCTGTTATTCTATAAGGTATAGGCTTCTTATTCAAATACCATTCAACACTTCAAGATTATTCAGTTATGTTATCATGTTTTACAATAATTGTACTTTACAATTGCTTTCTGTTAACCACATCCTTTTATGTTGCTTGCTTTTATGCCTGCTATTGATTTAGCCTTTGAAAGAACACAGCTAGTGAGACATCTATGTGTTGTGTAATTCATAATTCAGCAGACTGTTAGATCAACTGTGACCTAATTTGCAAAATGCCTCTTTCATTTTTTTTCTAAATCGATGCCGGCCTGACATTCAGTAAACACATAGTGCTGCTCAGAGACTGATCGTCCCGCGGAATTAATTATTAATTGAGTATTGATTGAAGAGGATATAAAACAGCTATCTCACTAATCGTCATGGTTTATAAATAGCCGTTATGGCTTGTTTACATGATGTCCTTAGTGTATATAGACGACTTTACACTTCTCACAAACTTGACTTTGAAGGTAGGTTATTCCGTGCCTTTGTAGACCTTTGGTATTATATAATATATCTTTTTTTTAAACGAGGATATTATTAATACCCAGAAGCATCGAAAGCAGCGGTCTATCGGTTACCATTATTATCATAGTTCCTCCATATTCATGGAGTTGATTCAAGTGTTATATTAGAGGCCTATTATTATTATATTCATCTGATTGCTCAGAGCCCACGGGGTTGAGGAGAGAAGCTTGTTTCCTAGGTAACCAGGCTGGTTGTTGTTTCCTAGGTAACCAGGACGGTTGTTGTTTCCAAGGTAACCAGGATGGTAGAATTTCTCTCCCTTCAGCGGATAACCAGTCTACCGGATCTCTCTCTCTGCCTCCCGCAGTGACACACTTGGTGTGTGTGTGTGTGTGTGTGTCTCCAGTGGTGTAGTCCAGTTTTTTCTAGTGGGTATACTGTGATTTTTCCCCTCCCAGCCTCATGTCGTTAATTTCTAACGTTATATATCTAACATTACATGTTATAAGGCTGATCTGTGCATGATAGTGCTGCATTTTGACATTATTTCATGTCGCATCTCCCCTCCATTGATGGTATATGACGCTATAGTCAGTCCCAATGGTCCAAGTGCTTCGTAACACAGACGGGGTGAATTTTATGAATGAAAGTGTGAAAGTTCTGTCACAAAACGCTGTTACGTGTCCTCGCACATGTTTAAGTGGGTATATGGAAATGCTTGGCCTTTCCTAGTGGGTATACGGCATAGTCCTGCTACACCACTGCTCCTCTCTTTTCCAAGCAAATTAAATTACCCCTCCACCCCGCAATCGGGGACAACAGATCTAAGACATGCACTTGCTATTGCAAATTAGATCAAAGGACACACTCATGCAATTTGCTCCATCCGTGGAGGTTAAAACGTTCAGTTTTAATGCTGGGTAACATAGCCTGCAGTGTACCAGCCTGCAGGGAGGGTTAGAGGGTTTTATTGCACCTATTAAAAGAGGTTGAAATATGTAGCTAGTCTATGTTATGGTTGCGTAATGAATGTGCTGTTTGAATGTAAAGCGTTATGTGCAGTTGTCAGAGTCCCCGTGCATGGTCCACCTGGGACTGTGAGATTATTGTATATACTGTATATATTTGTATATGTATTTACTTGTTTAAATCTTACAGTAATTCTTATATTATGTAGCCTAGTTATTTTGTTAAGGCACTTTGAGCTGCAACGCTTGCAGGAAAAGTGCTATACAAATAAAGGTTATTTATTATTATAATTATATTATTATTACAGCAAGGCAGTTCAACTCCCACCCGCGACCCACTCCAGCGGAATGAACCAGCCTGATGTTCCTCCATCTGCTAGCTCACACACCGGAGCCGTCTGCTTCACGGGATTACCGAGGTGTCAGTTTAGTAAAACGCAATATGCCATTTCACTGCTTTAGGTCTGCAGCCCAAGGCCGCCTATTAACCCTCACATACACATTTCGGTTGGCCTCCTCACCCAATATGAAATAGACGTTATGTTTTTGTTTTTTTTTGTAAAATAATGAAATATAGCCTAATAAAAGAAATATGCCCCAAACAGACACATCCATTTTAGACCTGCATGCTGTTCTTTCTTTGAGGCTCCAAAGATTCGTAACACGTTCGTATGATGTTATCACTGTAATAACATCGCTGTGTGTGTGTGGAGATGTTGAGCCGTTCAGTTTTAAAGATCTACTTCGTTTGTTCAACGGCCCGAATAATAATTATTCTGCTTCTAACGCCAACGCGCAATCAGAGGAGACGGACACGGGCGCGCGCAGAACAGAGTATTATAGGCGCTAGGCGGGGGCGCGCAACCACAGAGTAGGCGGGGGCGCGCACCACGACGCGCGGGCACAGATGTCAGCACCAAGGACAGCAGCGGAGCCACTTGGCAGGGAGATGGGGGAGCGGAGACACGCACACTCTGCACAAAGGGAGTCGCATAGAGCTGCTCTCTTTAATATGTGACAACTCGCCTCGTCCACAGAGCGTATATAGAGGCAATGAGGAACATTTATTTTTTGCCAAAGAAAGAGGGATCACAATGCATGAGGAAAAACTGCTGACCACAGCGCATTTTTGGGCCATTCAACCAGCGGCGGCTCCAGAGCTCAATGCACATTCCTCCGCATTGCACATAAATCTTACAGCTGGTGTCTCGGCTTTTTCCACACTGTCCAACGGGACGGTGGTGGTGGTGGTGGTTCCAGTCGCTACTCCCGTTGCCCGGTAGGTAGGTAGGTAGGTAAGTAGGTAGGTAGGTAGGTAGGTAGGTAGGTAGGTAGGTAGGTAGGTAGGTCCAGAAAGGTTCTTGTCCACGCGACCGACCGACCGACCCGCCAACCAACCGGGGAGAGAGAAGCTATAGTACCGGCGTCTCCGGTGCAGTTTGGTCGAGAGGAGAGGAGAGGAGAGGAGAGGAGAGGAGAAAAGACAAGAGGGTTAGTACAGAGGAGAGGAGAGGATTCACACAAGATGCGTGTGTTCCTGCTGGCGGCGTTGCTGTGGTGCTCGTGCGCCCGGGCCGGCTGCGAGCCGAAGGTGGTGAACATCGGCGCCGTGCTGAGCCAGAAGAGGTACGAGCAGGTGTTCAAGGATGCGGTGACCCAGGCCAACCAGATCTACGGCAGGGACAAGTTCAAGTTGACCGCCATCTCCGTCACGCACAAGCCCAA
>NC_137689.1:74335708-74348208 GCF_963989245.1 Nansenia antarctica
AAGAGTCCGTGTGCATTGTTTACTCCATCTCCCCATGTTGCTTTTCGTCACAGTCAAATTCTCCTGTTGTCAAACCCCCGTTAAACGGGAGACAAATAAGAGGACTTAACCTGGGGGGTTTGCAAAAACATCAATGACTCCCATGCAGAACCGACCGTGGAGCACAGAGAACACAGGCGACACGTGTTCGTTCTCTAGACGACGTGCTTACAAGTAACGGAGACAATTAAGATTGTTATCTCTCTCCACCGGCAGACGGGCAAAAAATTAATGTACGGTTAATGTTCCTACGGTTGTCTCAAGCTGTCTCGGTAACTACGACGAGACGCTGTCTTAACGACCTCAGCCTTCAGGTTGTGTCTACTGTGTTTTCTCACACTCTCAAATAGTGTAGGCTACTCTGAGACACACACACGGATGGTTGAGTTGAAAAGGTTCCTGTATCATCGCAACCATGTTTCTCTTTAGGGCATTTCTGCTTTAATGGGGATAGAGTAGACAGCAGCTAGAGATAGTAGTAGATTGACAGGAAGGATGCAGGATGAGTCGATGGCCGGAATCGAGCCTGGAGGGACCTTGCGATGATATGGCATGCGCCTTAGTGTGTGCTGCGCCACTTAAACGCCTCCATCGCATCCATTTTCTGTGTTGCTACAGGCGGCTGTTGGGTAGAATCTAGGTCAGTGAAATGTGCTGATCCGACTGAAGCCGACATCAGATGTTGGATAACTACTGTACCCCTACAGGAAGAGACAAGGGACAATTAGCGCGGTTAATAGGATGACCTGAAGTTCACACCAGGGTGTTGAACGGAGACGGTTTTATTTTAGTACAGTGACGGGAGTTTAGTTTAGTTCCACTCCAGGGGGGACTCTTCAGATGTAATTGTGTGGCGGAGTGAACTGATTCGAAAAGTAATTTAATCAGAGTGCTGATGAAATTTTTAAATGTGACATTCAAACCCACGAGATACTTCACACCACAGGGAAATGGTTAAAGTGAAACACTTCTTACCAAGTCACACTCGATCAAGACTGGCTAGGAAGGGGGACAACCAAGTTGATTTTTTTGGCATCGTATTCTTGTTACATTTTGTTGTATTTTGGCTTCGTTGAATTGTCAATATATAAATGTGTGTGTGTGTGTTGATGTTACGTTGTCCTGTTGTCTCAGTCCCATATGAATGATATTGAAGTGAAAATGAAGAATACTAATTATTTCTCTCTTTCCTGACTGGAATCCATCTTGTCTGTTCTTGGCTTGCAGTCTGCCATATGCTGTACAGAGATTACATTGATTGCAGTGTCCAGCTATCAGAGTGAGCTGCAGATTGCAGATTGAGTGTCGGTATCAAACCATTTTTTAGTGGCAGGTAGGTTCGGGGTCAGAGAGGCCAGCCGGTAATTGGTAGGTTGCTGGTTCCATCCCCACACCAGAAGGCAGCCGGATGTGAGCTGGTGACTGGAGGGTTGCTGGCATCATATCTATGGTGGTGCCTACCACTGATGTTGTGCCTTTGAGCAAGGCACTCGGCCTCTAAAGATGGCTGACTCTGTGCCCCAGAGCTGTGTTCTCCCTGGGTGTGTGTGTGACGTCACGTGTGTGTGACGTGTGCACTAATCACATGTCATTGTCTCAGTACTTGTGACAATGACAATAAAGTTGAATCTTATCTTATCTTATCTTGAGACCATGCTGTGCGATGTGATGCTATGCTATTGGCGTTTCCGGCGTCTGTGTTAACACAGATAAAAGCTTTGGCTGTGATTCTGTCAATGACTTAGATGAAATGGCTGGCTCAGGTTGACAGATGGAAGGCTTGTTGCCACCATTAGAGGAACTTCTTGCAAGAAAGAAAGAAAGAAAAAAAACTCAGTTGTTTGCTTGCTAATTAACATTCTGTTGCAGATGATTCATCACAGTTACTAACAGGCTCTTTTATGTAAGGTTATGGAACGCCCTCGGTAGAAGTTAGATGGTGATCTGCAGCACAGCCAGACAAGACTAACCGTTGTGGGTTTTAGTCAAAATACAAACAGCAGTGACACAGGAGGACATATTAATATTCATGCTCAGAGTACTGAAGTACCAGAATAGAGCACTCAAACGAGCTCTGTTGGGAGAGGGAAAAAAAAAAACTAAAGCAGTTTTACACAAAAGCTTTCACAATAACACTCAGAAACGGCCGCAAGATGTTGACTATAGACTATAGAGATAGACTATAGCCTATAGAGATAGAATATAGGTTATAGAATTAGACTATAGACTATAGAGATAGAATATAGCCTATAGAGATAGACTATAGGTTATAGAGATAGAATATAGCCTATAGAGATAGAATATAGCCTATAGAGTTAGAATATAGCCTATAGAGATATAATATAGGCTATAGAATTAGACTATAGGTTATAGAATTAGAATATAGCCTATATAGATAGACTATAGGTTATATAGATAGACTATAGCCTATAGAGATAGAATATTGCCTATAGAGATAGAATATAGCCTATAGAGATAGAATATAGGTTATAGAGATAGAATATAGACTATAGAGATAGAATATAGGTTATATAATTAGAATATAGGTTATAGAGATAGAATATAGGTTATAGAGATAGAATATAGGTTATAGAGATAGACTGTAGGTTATATAATTAGAATATAGCCTATAGAGATAGAATATAGGTTATAGAGATAGAATATAGGTTATAGAGATAGACTATAGGTTATAGAGATAGACTGTAGGTTATAGAATTAGAATATAGCCTATAGAGATAGAATATAGCCTATAGAGATAGAATATAGGTTATAGAGATAGAATATAGGCTATAGATTTAGACTATAGGTTATAGAGATAGACTATAGCCTATAGAGATGCGTGAGAATAGCCTTTGGCGTCGTTGCCTGATTAGATAAGTTATATTTTCGTCCCGTTCACTTGAGTGTGATTGGTCCCTGCTCTGCTCTGCCGTGCGTTGAGAGACGTCGTGAGACACTGTCTGACATTGACACACTACTACAACACAGTCTGACGCTACAGAGTACCTGATGCAACACTGACAACCTGTGATTCGATTGAGCCGCGTAACAGACCTAATCCGTTCAATGGTGTGTGAACACGAGCAAATGGAATTTGTTTGGGACTCGCCTGTCAGCCTGTATAATGAAGCAGTCACAGGAGGAGTCACTGTGGCGTCTGGGGGAGAGTGGTCTGTGGGACACACACACATCTAGAGTGCGTTTTGGAAGGGGGAGAGAGAGAGAGAGACAGAGAGAGAGGGAGGGAGGGAGGGGTAGAGAGGAAGAGGGAGGGAGGTAGGGGCAGGGAGGGAGGGAGGGAGAGGGAGGGAGGTAGGGGCAGGGAGGGAAGGAGGGAAGGAGGGAGGTAGGGAGGGGTAGAGGGAGGTAGGGAGGGAGAGAGAGGAAGAGAGAGAGGGAGGGAGGGAGGGAAGGAGGGAGGGAGAGGGAGGGAGAGACAGAAAGGGAGGGAGGGAGAGGAAGAGAGAGGGAGGGAGGGAGGGAGGGAGAGACAGAGAGAGAGACAGAGACAGAGAGAGATGGAGGGAGGGAGAGGGAACGAGAGAGAGAGGGAGGGAGAGGGAGGAGGGTGGGAGGAGTAGAGAGGGAGGGAGAGGGAAAGAGAGAGAGGGAGGGAGGGAGGGAGGGAGAGACAGAGAGAGAGACAGAGACAGAGAGAGATGGAGGGAGGGAGAGGGAACGAGAGAGAGAGGGAGGAGGGTGGGAGGAGTAGAGAGGGAGGGAGAGGGAAAGAGAGAGGGGGAGGGAGGGAGGGTGGGAGAGACAGACAGAGAGACAGAGAGAGATGGAGGGTGGGAGAGGGAAGGAGAGAGAGAGGGAGGGAGAGGGAAAAAGGGAGAGAGAATGGACAGCGAGCTCAGGCGCTCGGGGAAACAAGACCTATGAACCAGAAGATGCAGTATTTCACTGCAAAATGGCTTCCTGTGTGAGGCAGGAGCCTCCCTCTCACTACATAGGAGCTGAGCGGAATTCAAAATGGTGAAGACAGTGTACAGTGTGTGTTAGTACCCCGCAGCTCTGGACTGGAGAGGCGTTTACCTGTCGGAGTTGCTAATATGCACTGGCCGAGATTACTGGGCCCTGTGTATGCTACTGTGTAATATCTGGAGTATGAGTATGAGTATGTATTCTGCTAGCGTATGTATGAGTATGTTTACTGCTAGCATAATGTATGAGTATGTATTCTGCTAGCATATTATGGTGAAAGCCAAGGTCTTCGTATAACATTAGGTCCTGTACTGGGAATGAGCTTTGGGGTGTTGAGGGGAATTTGAATGAGCTCCATGGCGGAATGTTAGCAGATTTTAACATTTACATTGTTGGCATTTTAGCAGACGCCAAAGCGAATGCAATAAATAGGCTACAGTTTGTCTAAGAAAGTGAATTATCTATCCATCAGTCATCGCAAGAAAAAGTAATCTATGCTCGGGTCAGGGGTCATTGGCAGTCATAATGGTAGAAGAAAGAAGACTTTTATTTTATTTATTTATTTATTTACTTACAGTAGAGGAACTCTACAGGGGGGTAGAGGGGATGGAGAGGTTTCGGGGAGGGACAGTTAAGGTGTAGCCTGAAGAGAGATGGAGGTCTTCAGACTCCGGTGGAAGATAGGGTGTGACTCTGCAGTCCTGATAGCAGTGGGCAGCTCGTTCCACCAGCGGGGCGCCAGGGCAGTGAAAAGTCGTGACCGAGTAGCGCGACTGCAGCATCCCCGTAGAGGCAGTGGTGCCAGATGGCCAGCAGAGGTGGAGGAGGAGTGGATGTGAACACGCAGGTGTTTGGGGGCTGACCATTGCTTGCATGTAGGAAGGGGTTGTTTGTGCGTTTTGCCGCCCGATAGGTGAACACCAGGGTCTTGAATCTGATGCGAGTGAGTGTGGAGACCAGGGGGGGGGGGGAGATGCTGAGGATGTGGAGACCGGGGAGGTTTGATGTGGAGACCAGGGGGGGGGGGGGGGGCTGAGGATGAGTCAGGTGGCCGTCTTTGATGTCCTTTGCAAACCCCAGCGTTAGGCATCCCTAATTTGAAGCAGAAAAGTGAAAATTTGTTGGAATTTGCTTTACTGCCCTCCATCTTTCAACTGTTTATAATATTCTTCTGTGTCTGCATATTTTCTCTGTGCACATTACTCATCAGAATAAAAAAAGGAACTATGAAAACCAGGACCATCTGTCTTATGACAGCAAGCGAGGACCTAAGGTATACTTGCATGGTCAATGCACGCCGCCCACCAACCTCCAAACGTAGCTACTAGCCTCCAGCCCAGCCAGTCACCAGCCGAACCCAGAATTGCCCCCCCCCCCCCTCCACCCCCCTTATCCTTATTACTCTCTCTCTCTCGGTAGCACGTGAATTTTTTTGTTTTTTCTTTTTTTTGATTACGTTGAGACACCCTCTCTTCTATGATTTCAGATGAAGAATGGTTTTGTTATGGAAAGACTATTATTATTATTATTATTATTATTATAATGTTATCGGTTTTATTTACAAGAGAAAAAAAAAACAAAAAACAAACAACTGAACAAACCAGCGCTCCGCTTTTCTCATTTTCCATATTTTTCTTCTCCTTCAATAAAGGAATGCATGTTCTCAGAACACCCCCCCCCCCCCCCCCCCCCCCAAAAAAAAAAAAGAAAAAAAGTTTGCAAGTCTTTATTCCCTTGTGGAGAACCCGTAGTGTGGGACGAACCCCGTTCCCAGGTACTACTCCCTCCCTCCTGCTCTGTAGTTTTCAGACTGTAGTTTTTTTTTGTTGGGGGGAGGGGCCAAAAAGCCCGCCCCCCCCCCCCACCCCCACCTCACTCCCCTTCACTCGTTTTTAGTTCCTGGTTGCATTGACCTTTTGACCCCCTTCTACCTAACATGCACGTCCTTCGTTGGAGCCTGATAACCCTCAGTTTGCATGTGTGCGACCAATGCAAAGGTTTTTTACCCCCCCCCCCCCCCCCCCCCCTTTTATACCTCCTCCAAGCTTTTTATATTTTTTAGTTTTAGCCGATTATTACCCCCACCCTCCGGATCGCATTCCTTTTTTTCTCTCTCTCTCCCCCCCTTTTTCCAACCAAAAACCAACTGTAACCGAGAACAAACAGGTAAAGAGGCAGCATGGTTTCTGCGGTCGGGGAGGGGGAGGGGGGGGGGGGGGGGGGGTGAGTAGCTGGCTTGACTGATTCTGTGCCCCGACCACAGGCAGAGAAAGTCCTCCAGTTCAGCCAGGAGACCAACCTGACGGCTCTGCTGCTGGAGGCCAAGGAGCTAGAGGCCAGGGTCATCATCCTCTCCGCCAGGTGAGACGCTCACACACACACACACACACACACACACACACACACACTCCTAACACACACACACCACCCAGGGTCATCATACTCTCCGCCAGGTGAGACCCTCCTCCTACACACACACACACACACACACACACACACACACACACACTCCTAACACACACACACACACACACACACACCCCCCACCCGCCTGGGTGCTTGGTAATAATAATAATCATCATCACCATCATCACATCATAATCATAATAACAATAACAATAACAACAGTATTACTACTACTACTACTAATACATTCAATTTGTATAGCGTTTTCTCAAAGCACTTTACATGTAAAACATATGCAAATACATCTCAGAACATACATAACATACAACCCTACACATTAAAAGCCTGTCTAAATAGGTGGGTTATTAGCCAGGCCTTTAACAGAGTCACTGACACTGTCAACACTGTTTCTGCTCTACACAAACTGTGTCCCTCAGGCCTCTTTCCTCCAAATAAAAACATCCCGGCTAAAACCATAAATCAACTTGATTTGATGCCAGAAGTCATTTTTCCTATTCCTAGTTTAGCCGCAACATTATTCACGACGACGACGACAGACGAGACACACGATGACATTAATTGCTTTTACTCCAATTTCACCCATTTCTTCAAATTAACACTGTTGACCTCCACCTCTTTAACTAGATTAATGACCCCTCCGGGCCTCCGTTAGTTACGTCAATACTGTTCAGCTCTCCCTCTCGCTAGCTGAATGGGTGAAGATCTTCTGCTTACTCCGGCAGTTCGGGTGAAATGATGAGACTTGACACAATTCGCTTTGGGGTTTTTTCTTCCTTCATTAACAGATTGTAAAACTGACAAAACACATCGATCTATAAGTACATGTAAATAATCAACAGTGAACGAACTAACAGAAAAGATGAACAAAATACACAATCATTCAGAGCTCAACTTACCAACTCCCATCTCGCTCTATAACTGTCATTCCGTCTTCCCTGCCACCCAGATTACGTTCATTAAGCCCGCCCCCATTTCTATCTAAGCCAATCACTCTCTGCATTGATTGATTGATTGATTGAAAACTTTATTAGAAGATTTGCAGAAGTAGGTACATGACAGTACATATTACATACAAGGTCAACTAACAGGATAAAAACCCAAGAAAGCCACTGGCTTATTTCAATTGGGGTCCTTGATTCTCAATTCATCGTTACATGTCACAAGACAGACAAAAAAAAAAAAAACTAGTACTATCTACAAGATAATACAGACAAATAACTATTACTATCTACAAGATAAAAATACATCCATCATGGGAAGAACAATACAACAAAACATCAGGTATGTACAGCGGGTAGGACAGGTGGGGACATACACCACAGGTGGGGGCGGGGGACAAAACACAAAGTATGTACAGTGGGTAGTTCGGGTCTTTTAATCTGATTTTTGATTTAGAGGGTCCAGTTACGGATTGCAGCCTCCTGTAAATGTTTTTTGAGAGTGGTTTTGAAGGTGGGCAGTGTTTTGCACTCCTTTAAGATTATAGGAAGGGCGTTCCACATTTTTACTGCATAGTTTGCAAACGAGTTTAACCCCTTGTTTGTGGTGCAACGCGGTTGAACGTGGTTCGTGGAGCTTCCTCTGGTGTTGTATGTGTGGACGTTGTTCACTTTTTGGAAGTATGTTGACAGGTACCGTATTTTCCGCACTATAAGGCGCACCGGATTATAAGGCGCACCTTCAATGAATGGCCTATTTTAGAATTTTTTTCATACACAAGGCGCACCGGATTATAAGGCGCACCGGATTATAAGGCGCATAGAATAGATACTGCAGTCAAACGTTTGACTGGGGTTGCGTTACGCCCAAGCTCCACCTACTGCGTTGCGTCACCTCTCCATCGGTGTTGTGTCAACTTCCCGTTGTCCAAGCTCCACCTGAGCGTTGTCACCATCAACGTTCTACCTGCTCCACTGTCAAAAATATATATTTTTCCACCTCAAGTATCAGCCGTTCGTCATCCATTTTTGCAACAAGCGTCAAGGACCTGCGGTGATTCACAGCTGACTCGCGTGAATAGCAATTCGCAATAGCTGCAACCACGAGATATAGAGTAGTTAGCTACAAGCATTTTCAATCTGCTATTATCTCTATTAGTGGATTAACCGCTGTGGTGATTTAACAGCTGATAAAAATACATCAAGTAGACTACAAACAGAGCAAAACAACACCAGAAAACAACCAATAGGCTATACAATTATAACCAACAACCAATATGTGACAGCTCCTGGTGAAATGTGCAACGTACTTTTTCAGTTTTTACACATGCTTAAACTACAGATTGTAAGCTTTCAAATGATGTGTCATACATTCAAATCAGAGAAAGATTGAACACGACAGGCGTATTTGAATGTTGGTTCATCTCAAACACTGAATGGGAGAAAAGTGAATCTGACCAAACCACAACAAACGCTGCTAGCGGCTAACAGCTAACAAAACACATCGCTACGAAGGTCTAAACTGTATTTTAATAACATGACAACATACTGGGAGAACATCGACATGCTAAAAACACATAACTACACATAACTAGATGAACACACAGTTCTTGCTTTTGAACACGAGCTAAAACGAAAGTATGTTTACAAATCAACCCTCCCTTACCGGTAGCCTCCGGCAAACGAGAATAATGAATCCAATACACAAATGATAAGTGTTTAGTGATCGTTAAACTGTTGTTTATTATATCGAGTGGGTACTTTAAAACTTCAAGTTGAAAGCACCAAGAATCTCACTTTGTTCCCTCGGAAACTCTGTTTAGTCTTCTTTACTTGGGGTCTTGTGGTGTGGGACTGTGAGTAAGCACAACACCGGTGTTTACTGATTACCGTAATGCTGCAAGCGGTGTGAGTGTCCGAATTCAACAGTTGGGTGAGTACGGCATCCATTCAGAGCACATGATAGCATAACAATAGCATAGCATTCGCGGAGATTCCAAGATGGCGGCCGTCGTTTACTGATTACCGTAATGCTGCAAGCGGTGAGGCTTTGTAGTTTACCAGTCGTACTGAAACATTTTATTATTATAAAAAAAAAAATATTGGTCATGTAATTTTTACATTTTGATCCATATATAAGGCGCACCGGATTATAAGGCGCACTGTCGTTTTTTTTTTTTTTTTTGGGACTTTTAAGTGCGCCTTATAGTGCGGAAAATACGGTACTTGGGTGTCTTTGTGGTGTAGCGTATCTTGAAGACCAGGTCCAGTGCAAGCTGCTGCACTCTGTCAACTACTCGTAGCCAATCAAGGCTCAAAAAATGAGCAGCGGTTAGATGTGTCCTAGGGTTGAGGCCTAGCAGAAGCCTAACCAGTTTATTTTGGGCTGTCTGGAGTCTTGTTTTATGGGCCTTTGTGGTTCGATAGTACCATGATGTTACCGCATAGTCGAAGTGACATTGAATGAGAGCTCCTGATAGGGTCCTCAGTGTGTTTTTACTGACAAGTGAGGATATCCTGTACAAGAATCTAGTTCTATGGTTCACTTTTTTGATTACTTTTGCTGCCCAGGTATGTAATATCCTCTTTTCTTGTGATATTAATGTTACCCACTTTTATTTTAAAATGTTCAGCCTTTCTGAGTTTAGATGGGGATCTGTATAGGATGGTTTCAGTTTTACCTAGGTGTATTGATAGTTTATTGTCAGCTAGCCAGATGCAGATTCTACTCAGTTCAGTGCTTAGCGCTTTTTCCACCTGCAATATGTCCCTGTCAGAGACCAGCAGAGCCGAGTCATCCGCGAACAGGAACAAATTGCAATCACATGCTGATGACATGTCATTCACATATATTAGGAGACGGAGACCGTGCAATTCAGAAAACCTAGTGAAGGATTTGAAAACGGATGCTTCATTTCTGAGCATGTCCGTTTTCAAATCCCCAATAAGAATCTTTTCCACACAGTCAACGTCATCCAAGCACCCCTCAAGAATATCATAGAAATCACTCTGATCGGGAGGTCTGTAGATAGTACCAACCAGCACCGGTTTTGCTTTGTTAAAGATAATTTCAACCCAAACAGATTCTAATTTGTCACGATTCAGGTCACACCGGGTGTTAAAGATAATATCGTTGTGAATGTACATGCAGACACCACCCCCATACCTGTTCCTGTCGTTTCTGATGACTGTGTAGTTAACTATTTCAATCTCTGGGTCATTGATTGATTCATCAAACTTGGTCTCAGAGAAGCTCAAAATGTGAACCTTGCTGTCATGGAACATTTCATGTGTATGCATGCATACTTTTAGCCAATCAAATGAATCAAACAAAATACAATAAAACTCCAAATGAAATATCCTCCCATGAATTAGCCAAACAAATACAATGATGACAACCTTTCTTTTTGCTTTCCAGTGAAGAAGACGCGGCCGCGGTGTACAAGGCCGCCCGTTTCCTCAACATGACGGGGTCCGGCTACGTGTGGCTGGTCGGAGAGCGGGAGATGTCCGGGAAAGCCCTGAGCGAGGCGCCAGACGGTACGTACCAGTGCTACAATACCCAGAATGCACTGGGGAAAGGACTTCCGGCCGTTCGTGGTGGAGTTTGTTCCTCCTCTCTCTCTCTCTCTCTCTCTCTCTCTCTCTCTCTCTCTCTCTCTCTCTCTCTCTCTCTCTCTCTCTCTCTCTGTCTCTCTCTTTCTCTGTCTCTCTCTCTCTGTCTCTCTCTCTGTCTGTCTCTCTCTGTCTCTCTGTCTCTCTCTCTCTCTCATGTCTAGGATTAGCAACACAAAGAAATTGCTTTTTTTCTTCGTTAGTAATGTATTAGTTAGCTATCTGTTTTGTGTTAAGCGTTTAAACGTTGAAGCATTTCCATATGTTTCAAGGTTTAAATGGGTCACGTAAAGTTTTACACTGTTTAAAAGTCCTTAAACTGAACGTTTAAGTGTGTTAGACGCTACCTGCGTCTTTATCAAAATGTCTTACGTCTTTACGCTAAACCCTTTGCATATGTTTCTTCTAAATATATGCTGGGTTATTATCCAAAGCTACACTGCATAATATATTGTACTAATGTACTGATACATTAATAGTTTGATTCTCATGAATTCATAAAGGGACGTGTTACTGAAATAGAATGGTAAGGTGCAGCTACTGCAAGTTTCCTCTGTCCCGGGTTCTGTCTGTCTCCAAGCCTCACGTAATATCTGTCACAGTCAGCGTCAACCCTAGGCACTTAAAACACACCTACGCCCCCCCTACCCCTTACCCCCTTCCTGCAGAGAATTCTACTTCCTGTCCGTGTCTCCGCACCTGTCAAAGTCTTTAAATCCACCTCTGTGGCTTCTTACAGGAGTCTGAAAAAAAAAAAGGATGTTGGAACCGGTTGCAATAAGAAAACTTAGCTGAAGTTGGATTTTTTTTATGTGACTCGTATATCAATTCTACTAGTAGATTCTTCGATCAATATGTGTGTTTGTTTCGTCTCACACATTCTGTGCGATGTTTTTTTGCTTGCGGTTTTCCTCCCGACTTTACCTCTTACTAGACTGGGTGATAGAATTGAATAATACATCCAACTTCAAGGGACTGTTTTTGTCATGCTGGGCAAAGTCAGTTAATAACAACGTCAAAGTGTTGATCCATGACTTTCTGATCACGGTGCCTCTATACATAACTAAATAGAAATAATAATAATAATAATAATGCTCTTCCTTCTTCTAGCATTTCAACTGCCAACTTGCCTGAGCATAGATTACTTTTCCCTGATATGACTGACGGATAGATGATTCACTTGTAAGTCGCTTTGTACAAAGGCGTCTGCTAAAAGCCAAAAATATACAATATAAATAGAATCTGATCTATTAAGATATTTTCCAAAAGACAAATTCAAACACCTCCTCACATCACACAAGGCCTTCCTCCTGTATGATAGAGGGTTAGGGTTAGCCACACATAGAAGACAGTCAGTTCTGGATCATAAACTTGACGTTGGGACGTTTGCTCAGAATGGCTGAACCAGAGGCCCTATAAGTTTTTTATGTGTGTGTATTGCAAAGGATCCTTTGGTGACTCGTAGCCAAAGCAGGTCACTGATTGGCTGTGTTTGTGCTGTTGGGGGCGTGGTCTCAGGTCTCATCGGCCTCCAGCTCATCAACGGCAAGAACG
>NC_137689.1:74355708-74358208 GCF_963989245.1 Nansenia antarctica
GGAGACTGAAAAGTTGGTTCGCAGCGGGAACCAGAAAATAGTGGTTCTCAAGCGGGAACCAAAACGTAGAACAGTCACGTCGTCAGTGGGTGTGTCATATTCTAGGCTGCAGAGACCAGCAAGAAGGAAGGAGACAAAATGTCATCTAATCTAAATCTAAGCGAACGTGAACCGGAACGGTTCTTTGCTGGTGTGAAATCTCTACCAGTGTACTGAGAATGTTCACTATCTTGTTATGTTTAAAAAAACACACACACACACACTCACAAAAACTAACCCTAAAAAAAACTATATGGGGAGAAATCGACTGGTTTTTATCAAGAATGTGATTTTAATGTTTAATGGCGACCAGGTTCACTTTCCCAGTTGTTAACCCCTCCTCCTCAACTCCTTTGACCTTTGACCTCAGGTGAACAACAGCAACAAGAAAGAGTGGAATGGTATGATGGGAGAACTGCTGGGCGGTCTCGCAGACATGATTGTTGCCCCCCTGACCATAAACAACGAACGGGCCCAGTACATTGAGTTCTCCAAGCCCTTTAAGTACCAAGGCCTGACCATACTGGTCAAAAAGGTACGTCTCACCATTTACTTTTACATGTATGGGTTAGGGTTAGATGCATGTACGTTTTTGACATTTCGTGACGTTAGAATTATAAGGTTCTATCTCCATTTTTGGTCAAAATTTAGTTTTTTTACATAGTTTATTAATGCCTGTGTGGTGTTATTTTTTAAATGTTGACATTTTTGAGTTAGTAATTAATCAAATACAAAGGTTCCATCTCATGAAACATAATGGAATGTAAAAACGTTGACGCTCAATATCTCTGAACTACCCTAAACGGAGATAGAACCTTATAATTCTAAGCTCACGATTTAGCAGACAACCATTTAACAGACACGTTTAACAGACATTTAGCAGAGACAAAGCGACTTACAACAAACACATTTGTCTAAGTAAGTGAATCATCTATCCATACACATCGTAAGACAAAGAGATCTATGCTCATGCATGATCTATGCTAGAAGAAGGAAGAATTTTCTTACTTCTTTCTTTCTTTCTTTTTTATTAATTTATATATAATTCATTTACAGTAGAGAAACTGTACGGGGAGGGGGTGGGGGGGGGGGGGGTAGAGCGGATGAAGAGGTCTTTAGGAGGGACATTTAAGATGTAGCCTGAAGAGATGGGTCGGTCTTCAATTCTGGATTAACTAATACTTCCTCCCCTGTTCACTCTGGCTGTACAAGTACTGTCTTTGATATGAAACAACCCAAGAACCCAGTCAGTGTGTTGCCCTGACGTGGGGCTCCTGTGGAGGTGGTAGTGGAGTCAGGAGGCGGGTAGCAGGTAGCCTAGAGGTTAGAGAGGCCGGCCAGCAACCGGTAGGTTCGCTGGTTCGATCCCCGCCCCGGGAGGGAGGGAGCTGGAGGTGAGCTGGCGATCGGAGGGGGTTCGGGGGAACATATCTAAGGTGCCTTCCACTGCTGTTGTGCCCTCGAGCAAGGCACTTAACCTCTAATTGTTCCAGGGGCGCTGACCCTTTGCCCAGAGAAGTACAGTACTTCTCAGTACAATAAAAAAAAGGGAAAGTTGAATCTCCTTGAATCTTCATCAGAAGGGGTGGGTCCGGTGTTGGTGTGTTGATCTGTGAATGACCTCTGTGAGGCGTGTGTTGATCTGTGAATGACTTCTACGGTGTGTGTTGACCTGTGAATGATTGCCATGGTGTGTGTTGATCTGTGAATGACTTCTACTGTGTGTGTTGACCTGTGAATGATTGCCATGGTGTGTGTTGATCTGTGAATGACTTCTACAGTGTGTGTTGATCTGTGAATGATTTATGTGAGGCGTGTGTTGATCTGTGAATGATTTCCGTGAGGCGTGTGTTGATCTGTGAATGACCTCTGTGAGGCAGGTGTTGATCTGTGAATGACCTCTGTGTGGTGTGTGTTGATCTGTGAATGACTTCTACGGTGTGTGTTGATCTGTGAATGACTTCTACAGTGTGTGTTGATCTGTGAATGACCTCCGCGCTGTGTGTTGCAGGAAATCCCCCGCAGTACACTGGATTCGTTCATGCAGCCGTTCCAGAGCACGCTGTGGCTGTTGGTGGGTCTGTCGGTGCATGTGGTGGCGGTGATGCTTTACCTACTAGACCGGTTCAGGTACAAGGGGAACCGTGTGTGTGTGCGGCTGTGTGGCTGTTGTGTGTGTGTGTCTGTGTATGGCTGTGTGTGTGGCTGTGTGTGTGTGTGTCTGTCTGTGTGTGTGTGTGTGTGTGTCTGTGTATGGCTGTGTGTGTGTGTGTGTGTGTGTGTGTGTATGGCTGGATGTGTCTGTGTGTGTGTGAGTGTGTCTGTGTGTGTTTGCACGAGCGTGTGGCTGTGTGTCTGTGTGTGCGCGTGGCTGTGTGTGTGCGCGTGGCTGTGTGTGTGTGTGTATGTGTCTGTGTGTGTGTCTGTGTGTGTGTGTGCGCGTGTCTGTGTGTACGTGTGT
>NC_137689.1:74363208-74393208 GCF_963989245.1 Nansenia antarctica
CTGGTCTCAGACTAGAGCGCGTCTTTCGGCGGAGTTGAACGTTTTTCCCGTGGAAAGTGTGTTTTAGTCCAAGACTACGCTCAAGCCTCGTCGATGAAAACTCCCCCCGGGGGGCCCCTATCAGTCTGTCAGCCTTGATTGTGTTATTTCATGTTTCATGTGTGTCATGTGTGCATTCTGGGATTGATCGGCTCTGACTGCGTGTGTCAACGCGGGGCGGTGTATTAACTGTGTCGCCTCTTACCCCCCCCCAATCCACCCCCACCCCCACCCGCCCTACCCCCCCGCCCCCCCCCCCCCCCCCCCTGCAGTTCCCATGAGAATGGCTTCATGGAGGACCTAGATAAGACCTGGGTACGATACCAGGAGTGTGACTCAAGGAGCAATGCACCAGCCACACTCACCTTTGAGAACATGGCAGGTATGGCTCCGGAGAACCTTCCCGGAAAGGAACCCCCCCCCCCCGCCCCCCCTTAACCCCTAACCCCTAACCCCCCCCACACTTAAAAGTGATTGGACAAAAACTGCAGTGGTAAGGTGCTGTAGTCTTTTTTTGTTTTGTCCAATACCTTTTAATTATTCGTTGGTGTTTTTGTGGTGTGTGTGGGTGAGTGGAAGTCTGTGTGTGTGGGGTGTGGGTGTGTGGTTGGGTGTGTGTGGGTGTGTGTGTGTGGTTGTCGTGCTGTGATGTCATAATGTCACATGGTGTGCAGCTGAAGGTCGGGCGACCTCTGACCTGTAGAGAGACCAGCCAGTCAGGGTCTGGGGTCGGAGGGCGCGGCTGAGATTCAGATCGGTGACTCACCACCTATCTCTACGTCTCTCTCTCTCTCTCTCTCTCCCTCTCTCCCACCCTCCCTCTCTCCCTCCCTTCCTCCCTACTTCCCCATCTCTCTATCTCTTTCTCTCTCTCTCTCCCTCCCTCCCTCTCTCCCTCCCTCCCTCTCTCCCCCCTTCCCTCTCTCCCCCCTCCCTCTCTCCCCCCTCCCTCCCCCCCTCCCTCCCTCCCTCTCTCCCCCCTCCCTCCCCCCCTCCCTCCCTCCCCCCTCCCCCCCTCCCTCCCTCCCTCTCTCCCCCCTCCCTCCCTCCCGCCCCCCTTCCTCCCTCCCTCCCCCCCCCCTCCCCCCCGCTCCCCCTCTTCCCCCCTCCCTCCCAGGCGTGTTCATGCTTGTGGCTGGTGGCATTGCGGCAGGGATATTCCTCATCTTTATTGAGATCGCGTACAAGCGCCACAAAGACGCTCGCAGGAAGCAGATGCAGCTGGCCTTTGCGGCCGTCAACGTCTGGAGGAAGAACCTGCAGGTATGACGACCCGCCGCCTCCCCCGTCTCCCCCCCCCCCCCCCCCCTCCCCCCGGACACCCAGGAGAGGGGAGGCGGGTTTGGGGTTTGGGGTTTTGTGTCAAGGGCCCAACAACCAACAAAGCTCCCCTCTCTCTCTACTCTCTGGGCGCTTCTGCTTTCTTCTCCTTCTCCTTCTCCGACCTTTTAACGAGGTCACAGTGACCGGTGACATCGTCGTGTCTTCTGAGGGTGTTGGTGACCGTCTCTCAAGAGGTGGTGGATGGAGGGGGGGAGAGGAGGGGAGAGGGGGGGACAGTGGGGCGGACAGGGGGGGGACACCTCAGAGTGGTCGATAAGGGACGTTTCTGGGTCCTCAAGGTCCTCGGTTCCTCGGATCCCGAGGCCTGTTCAGGGGGGGGTCCTCCCCGGGGGGGGGGGGTCTCTCCGGGGTACCCCCCCCCCCACCCCCACCCCAGGTCCACCCAGTGCCCCCCCCCAGGCCAACGGCCCCCGTGTCTCTTGTCTGTCTGTGCTTGCAGGACAGTAAGGAGGCTTCTGGGAGCCATGCCATGGGCCCGATGGGGACCCCCTCGTTAGTACGTAAACAATAACCCCCGGTTAACCCCCCCCCCCCCCCCATCTCCACCACCCGCCCCCACCCCACGTCACCCCCCCTCGCTGTCAGCCCCAGCCCCAGCGCAGGAGGGCCTTACATGACATAATATAGACAATAAGACATCAACCACGTTTCATCATGGCATGATGGCCGCTAGTCTATAAGCTGCTGATGTCTCTGTAGCTGCTTCCACGCTTCGTAAGGTCAGATGATGTGACATGTGACACGGGAGGAAAGGGGGGTAGTGGTTGGTTGGTTTCTAGCGGTGGATAGTGGGTTGGACTGATGATCCAGAAGGTCATGAGTTGAAATCCCCCACCTGGGAACACCACCACTAGTGTGCCCTTGAGTAAGGCACTTAGCCCGAAATAACTCCAGGGAGAGACCCGTCCCTGTCCCTGTAATCTGTAATTGAAAGTCGCTTTGGATAAAAGCGTCTGCTAAACGGTAAAAATGTGAATGTAATCTAAATGACAAAAAGCGAGAGGTAATTGGTACTGAATGTATTCATGAATACAGGTTAGAATCTCAATGAGACAATTAAATTAAACCAGCTAAAACCAATCTTTTTTTAACAGACGAATCACTCATTTTTGAAAGTTCGGCAGAAATACGACGCTAATACCAATCGGTTACTAACGACACAGAGAGGTCAGACTGACTCAAATGTCAGCGGCCTGTTTCTGACCTACACTGCAAAGAAAGTCACCTCAAAAACAAGAAAGAAAAGCTAGAACATGAAGGAAATACTACTTAAAAGAAGCAAAATGATCTAGATTGTCATATTAGAGGCCTCTTTATGAACCTCGACACTTATGACCATGTATGCTACGATGCTACGATGCAGATTAGCACACTACCGTGAGCTCTGCCCTGCATCTCTGCCCACGCCCCACTACAGAGTTATTTTCCACCGACCTCTCTGACCATGAGCGTCCATTCGAGGTTCGCCTGCGTGTCAGGGGATGCCCTGTGAAGCTAATCAGGCAGAAAACCCGCTAGCTGCTAACCGCTAACCGCTACCGCTGAGTTATGACGTATAGAAGCTCCTCACAGCCCCGCCGACCGAAGAACACCACGTCCCCTTAACTCCCCACGTCTTCCGCTGTGAAGCCTTGGCTCCCCCCCCCCTGCCCCCCTCCTCACCCCACTCCTTCCTCGCGACGTCCCCCCCCCCCACCCGACTGTGCAGCTAGCTAGCCTCAGCTGCGGCGTGTGAGGTTAGGAGGTTTAGGGGGGGGGGGGGATATGGATGGAGGGAGGGGGGGGGGGGCACACGTGTCAGGCAGTGGACACTGTGTGCCTGTGATGTTGTGGCGGCTCTTTGGCAGCCAGCCCGCCCCCGCCACCCCCCCTCCCCCCCCCCCTGCTGGCTCTCTGTAAAGGCCCTTTTTTTACAAAAGGTCAGTCGGTGTTGGTGGCCCCTGCTGAATAAAGAGAGAGAGCAGGGGCCGGAGGAGAGCGCACGGTAAGATCACAGTCTCTCTCGTATCTGTCCGTGGCCGTGTCTTCTTCTCTTTTCTCTCTCTCTCTCTCTCCCCCCGCGAACCAATGTCCTTCAGAGACCGTCTGCCATCGACCTTACTACTGTGTGTTCCTGTTGTCCGTGTCCGCGTCCGTTGTCCGTTAATCCACACTGTCCGTGGATGTTTATGTTATATAACACTAATTATCCACACATAGAGCAGACAGACATGACGCATGCCAGCCCCACCCCCCCCACCCCCACTGACAAAGGAGAAGGGTACCCAAACTATTTGGTCTATGTTACAGTACCTATTAGGGGTGGGCATCGACGATCGATAATTGATCGATAAGGATCTTGGTCGATCACAAAATAAAACATTTGGTCGATCACAAAAAAAAAAAAAAAAGATCAATTATCGATCGTCGATGCCCACCCCTAGTACCTATATATACTGTGCTGTGTCTTTTTTGGGGTGGGGTGGGGTGGGGAGGAGGGGGGTCTGTGACATCTTTGAGGTGGATTTCTGCATACTTTCTGCAGTGCTGCTGAGCTAAAGCGCGCTGCATCCATGCACAGCTGCGTCATTGGCAGCAGCACGCCCTAGAGCTAATGCGGCGGCTCGCATTCTCCGCATCAATCACCACAGCCCTGCTTATTTCTCAAATGGGGGTGTCGTGCGTGGAGTAGAAAAAGAAACTAGCGCATCCATCCAACTAGCAAGTCAGCTAATCCAGCTATTGTGTACACAGTAAGCCAACATGAACAGGAGTCACATGACCGGGCGGCAAGCGATCCACAGGACTAACTATACTGTGCATATCGTTAGCCTCGTAGCGTAATTGCCTAAGTTTGTATGCAGTGTCAAACATGCCTATGATGTCATAGAGATGACTTGGGATTTTGGAATGTAACGAGCATTCTGATAGGCTGATGTCATAGAGGCAATAATGCCCAGTGAATCAGCAGTGTTAGGAGAGGAGAGTTATTAGGCAGATATCTCAATTTGGCCAAAATATGACTTAGGCAATTATGCTATGAGGCTAACGATATATACTGTAGTACTCTAATATACTGACTGATACGACCAAGACGACAGTTTGTGTAGACTCCTCCTTCTTCTATTGGGACCTCCAAACCAGGTGTCCAGATGTCAGCATTCATATGACCGCTTGTGTGTTTTGTATGTTTTTTATATGTATGTACTATGTGTTTACTTCTGCAGGCGGTGCATGTGCAAAAGTGTGTGTGTTTTTTTTGCACATGCACGCCTGCTAAAACCCAGGTTGCCACGGTAACTCCAGAGGATGTGCACTTCTGAATAAAGTCTCTCATTTTCCCTCAGTCATTCTCCCACTCTCTGCTGCTGCTGCTGCTGCTACTTGCTAATCGCTACTCGTTAACCTAGCGCCCATTCCTCAGTGAGGAAACATCATTTCCCACAACGCCCCCCCTCCCCCCACCCCTCCTCCTCCCCCACTCCCTACGTTGCCTTCACTATACTCAGAGAGGTTGTCCAAGTGCAAATGCATGCCTGATTAGCATAACGTGCTCTGCTGACGCTATTCCCACCAGGCCCACTCACAGTTGAACAGCAGCTAACCGCTAACCGCTAACCGTTAGCTTTATCTGTTAGCCTACGACCGACGGGCCTTTATTCAGAAGTGCACTGCCTGTAAGCGGAGGAGATATCAGGGGATGAAACCAATGAGAATGTTGAACGAGGGACAAACCTGATTGGTGGGATGACGGTGCAGGGGTGATGATGTAATAATGGGGGGAAAAAGTGGGATGCCGTTTCCTGTTTGGGGACAGGAAATGCACCTTCAGCAAACAGTACGTGTCCAGAGTGACGCTTTCTCCGGTGGTCCCAGCATGCTTTGCATGGCCGGCCCCGTACCACACCAGGGGTCAGTGTCACGTGAGATCTGGATAGTCGTATTGCACCGACTAGCGAAAAAAATATTGATTAACTTTTCAAGTTTTTCACTTACCAGTGAAACGAAAACAGAAATCTACCGCTAGAAAAAAATCCATATGCTGAAATGAAAAAATGCCCTTATGTCTTGTAACATGTCAGCACCTCATCTATGGTAATCGTAATATTGACCATTATTTTACTAACATCTAGATGTCGTTTTCCAACAGGAAAAAAACAAAACATTTTTATTATTTGACCTTTTGACCTTTTTCTCGCTCAGAACGGAGAGTGGGTGTGTCATGTCTGCCATCACTAGTCAGCCAATCACCTGCACCCATCTCCCACGCCCGCCGCCCAATAGGATCTCACCTCTCGATGCCGTGTCATCAAGGGGGCGTGAGTCTGAGGGGCCGGTGTGTGTGGTGATGGGTCCCGTGGCCAGACTGGGGTCGGCTAACGTCATGTGACCTGATGAGAGGGCCGTGTTCTGCAGGTCCAGGGCCCAGGGCCTGGCCCGGGTTGACTGTCATGCTATTTGTTTTCTGCCTCCTCCTCTTCTACCTCCTCCTCCTCCTCCCCCTCCTCCTCCTATTCCTCCTCCTCCTCCCCCTCCTCCTCCTCCTCCTCCTCCTCCCCCTCTCCTTCCCGTCTTCCACCCCGACTCCCAAGGCCCATCCCACCCTCCTTCTGCATGATGATCCCTCAACTGAAATTCACACCACACTGCCCCGCCCCCCCCACCCACGGGCCTCCCTAACCCCTACAACTACCTCACCCTCCTCATCCTCCTCACCCTCCCCTAACCCCTACAACCACCTCACCCCTCCTCACCCTCCTCATCCTCCCCTAACCCCTACAACCACCTCACCCTCCTCACCTTCCTCATCCTCCTCTAACCCCTACAACCTCCTCACCTTCCTCATCCTCCCCTAACCCCTACAACCACCTCACCCTCCCCTAACCCCTATAACTACCTCACCTCCTCACCCTCCTCATCCTCCCCTAACCCCTACAACTACCTCACCTCCTCACCCTCCTCATCCTCCCCTAACCCCTACAACTACCTCACCCCTCCTCATCCTCCCCTAACCCCTACAACTACCTCACCCTCCTCACCTTCCTCACCCTCCCCTAACCCCTACAACCACCTCACCCTCCTCACCTTCCTCACCCTCCCCTAACCCCTACAACTACCTCACCCCTACAACCTCCTCACCCTCCTCACCTTCCTCACCCTCCCCTAACCCCTACAACTACCTCACCTTCCTCATCCTCCTCATCCTCCCCTAACCCCTACAACCACCTCACCCTCCTCACCCTCCTCATCCTCCCCTAACCCCTACAACTACCTCACCCCTCCTCATCCTCCTCATCCTCCCCTAACCCCTACAACTACCTCACCTTCCTCACCCTCCTCATCCTCCTCATCCTCCCCTAACCCCTACAACTACCTCACCTTCCTCACCCTCCTCATCCTCCTCATCCTCCCCTAACCCCTACAACCACCTCACCTTCCTCACCCTCCTCACCCTCCTCATCCTCCCCTAACCCCTACAACCACCTCACCCCTCCTCACCCTCCTCATCCTCCCCTAACCCCTACAACCACCTCACCCCTCCTCACCTTCCTCACCTTCCTCATCCTCCCCTAACCCCTACAACCACCTCACCCTCCTCATCCTCCCCTAACCCCTACAACCACCTCACCCTCCCCTAACCCCTACAACCTCCTCACCCCTCCTCACCTTCCTCATCCTCCTCTAACCCCTACAACCCTCCTGACCCTCCTCATCCTCCTCACCCTCCTCACCTTCCTCACCCTCCCCTAACCCCTACAACCTCCTCACCCCTCCTCACCTTCCTCATCCTCCTCTAACCCCTACAACCCTCCTCACCCTCCTCATCCTCCTCACCCTCCTCACCCTCCTCACCCTCCTCTAACCCCTACAACCACCTCAACCCTCCTCACCCTCCTCATCCTCCTCTAACCCCTACAACCTCCTCACCCTCCTCACCCTCCTCATCCTCCCCTAACCCCTATAACCTCCTCACCCCTCCTCACCCTCCTCACCTTCCTCACCTTCCTCATCCTCCCCTAACCCCTACAACCACCTCACCTTCCTCATCCTCCTCATCCTCCCCTAACCCCTACAACCACCTCACCCTCCTCACCTTCCTCATCCTCCTCTAACCCCTACAACCACCTCAACCCTCCTCATCCTCCCCTAACCCCTACAACCTCCTCAACCCTCCTCACCCTCCTCACCCTCCTCATCCTCCTCTAACCCCTATAACCTCCTCACCTTCCTCACCCTCCCCTAACCCCTACAACCACCTCAACCCTCCTCACCCTCCTCACCCTCCTCATCCTCCTCTAACCCCTACAACCACCTCAACCCTCCTCACCCTCCTCATCCTCCTCTAACCCCTACAACCACCTCACCCTCCTCACCCTCCCCTAACCCCTACAACCTCCTCATCCTCCCCTAACCCCTATAACCTCCTCACCCCTCCTCACCCTCCTCACCCTCCCCTAACCCCTACAACCTCCTCACCCTCCTCACCCTCCTCATCCTCCCCTAACCCCTATAACTACCTCACCCCTCCTCACCTTCCTCATCCTCCCCTAACCCCTACAACCACCTCAACCCTCCTCACCCTCCTCATCCTCCCCTAACCCCTATAACTACCTCACCCCTCCTCACCTTCCTCATCCTCCCCTAACCCCTACAACCTCCTCACCCTCCTCACCCTCCTCATCCTCCCCTAACCCCTATAACCTCCTCACCCCTCCTCACCCTCCTCACCTTCCTCATCCTCCCCTAACCCCTACAACCACCTCAACCCTCCTCACCTTCCTCACCCTCCCCTAACCCCTACAACTACCTCACCCCTCCTCACCCTCCCCTAACCCCTACAACTACCTCACCCTCCTCACCTTCCTCATCCTCCCCTAACCCCTACAACCACCTCACCCTCCCCTAACCCCTTAACCTCCTCACTCCTCCTCACACCTCAAACTAACCACCTAGGCCTTAACCTAACCTAGCCATCCCACCTAACCACCTTCCCTCCCCATGTACAGTAGACCACTAATAACAACTGCCGCTAATAGCTACTCTCTGTCACACCCACACACCCATCAAACCCACACACACCCAACACACATATCACACACCCATCACACCCACACACCCAAGACATAAGACCTTGTGCAAACCTCTCCATTACCACACAAACTTTGTTCCACTCATGCAATACCATCACACACACACACACACACACACATCTCACACACACACACACCCATCTCACACACACACACACACACACGCACACACACCCATCACACACACACACAGCCACACACACACCCATCACACCCACACAAAAGACCTTGTGCAAACCTCTCCATCTTTCCTGCACAAACTTTGTTCCACACCCCCCCACCTTAGCTCCTCCCCATTAACCCCCCCCCCCCCCCCCCCCAGTGTGTGGGGTGAATTTCCGTTGTACCTGACCCCAGGTATAACGACCCCGGGGCTATAATAATAATAATAATAATAATAATAATAATAATCGATGACTTAATTGTTGTTTTCTCACGCCGGTATGATGCATCTTAGTGGCTCCCCTGCTTTTCCTCTAAGCTCTGTACATTTATATATTCTACACTTTTTATTTTATTTTATTATGACTGCTTGGCTTTCCATGTTTGGTGTTTCTTTTGCTAGCTTTTTAAAAACCCCGCTCTTTTCGGTTCACCTTTGGCTTGAGTTTGGCTTCTGGATCTTAAAGTATAAAGTATATACAGTATATATATATAATATAACGGTCTCGTAGCTGAAGATGCAGATGGTTTATTCATTTACGTTTTCTTTTCTCCCCCCTCCTCTATGCAGCCCTCCTCTCTAGAGACTCAGGATGTAAGAACACCTCAATATCAGCTTTTGCACACAAACACTCAGTCTGTCGCTGTTGTCCCATAGAGGACTGAGAGTAGCGGTGTGGGACCCTTTCGATGGTATTGAGGGAGGGAGGTAACACAATTTGGTTTGTGGATAAGATTTGTGTATGATTGTAGGTTAAAGGATAGGGTTACAATTTGGGGGGGTTTTCTGAAAAAACGGTTGGAGGAAATACCTTTTTGAATATATTATACAGTATCAAGCAGGGGTGGGCGGGGGTGGGGAGGGGGTGAGCCCCCACTGAATACAGTTGATTCTGTTGCCTGATATTATTGTAGCATACTGGCTATTATTATTGTTGACCCCTACCTAACCTCCTTGGTCCAAGTTTCATCATCTCTGTTTTGTTTTTGTTTTTCCGTTGGAGGGAGTGAGCCTAGGGGTTGAAGGAAGGGGGGGTTGAGGAGAGGAGTGTGTGTTTGGGGGTGGTGGTGTTGCTCAATGACAAGACGAGTGTGTGTGGGGGTTAGTAGAAGAACGTGGTGGCTCTTTCAAAAGAGAGAGAGAAGCAGCATAGGACAGGTATCACCAATACCACGCCTGCCAGGTAGCCATCACTCAAACCATTCCAATGCATTTCTTAGGGGTGTTTGGATGTGTCAAGGCTTGGCTCATAGGGACTCTCCATCCTTTTCCAGCCCCACTACTGTGAAACGGCTAACTTGGCTAACTTGGCTAACTTGGCTAACTTGGCTAACTTGGCTAACTTGGCTAACTTGGCTAACTTGTAACAGTGTAGCGTAGCGGCCCGAGAGCTAGCTATCGTTGACAATCGGACAAGACTGAGTTTAAAAGTCCTTAAAGTTGAGCAAATCACCTTAGATACCTCCGTAGAATATCTACCTGAGGCCTCTATCACCTGGGAGGACCCTCACTTCCTCAACCCTAGACGAAAAGGAAAGAGGGGAGAAAAGAAAGAAGGGGGAGGGAGAGAGGGATGGGAGGAGGGGGGTTGGAGAGATGTGGGAGAGATGTGGGAGAGAGATTGGTTGGAGATTTGGTTGGGGGTGGGGGGGGTGGTTGTGAGACTGAATGAAACCCAAGGTCTCACCCCCTCCCCCCACCCCCACCTCCCTCCTCGAAGAATATGAATAATTTGTCTACATACTGTATATTTATTTTAAAGGATAGAAAGAGTGGTAGAGCAGACCCCCCCGACCCCAAAACGAAAGCCTCTTTTAGGTCCATCAGTACCTCCCTGGCCTCCAGCATCAAACGACGTAGGTCCTCCAAAGACACGGTAAGGAGCTGAAGACCCCCCGACCCCCCCCCCCCCGACCCCAACTCTCCCTTTACTCTTCCTCCCTTTCCTCTCTCTCTCTCCTCTCTACTTCCTCTGTCTCCTCCTCTCCTCCTCTCCTTCACTTCACTTCTCTCCCTTTTCTTCTCTTCTCGCCTCTGTCTTTTTTCTCTTCTTCTCCGCCATCCCCCCCTCCTCCGCCCCCTCCCCCTCCCATCTCTGGTTGACCACCAGAGAGTGCCATTCCTCCTCCTCTCTCCACCCCCATCCCTCATGGCTTTAGTTTAGCAGCCATGGTCACTTGTCTCTGTCAGTCAAAGCCCATCGATCAGCCCATCCAGATGCCATCTCTGTAGGTGATAGGCGCCCCCTGTAGGACAGTAACAGCAGTGCAGGCAGGAGACAGGAGTTCAGGGGGGTTGCAGGTCAGACCAGGAGAGGGATCGGCGGTGGTTGTTGTGGGGAGAGCAAAGCCAGGGCGTTGCTGGGCGGATGATGATGAGGGAGATGATGGGGTTAGTTGCTATGGGGACGACGGGGTTAGTTGCTATGGGGACGACGGGGTTAGTTGCTATGGCGCTGAGGAAGAGGAGGAAGCCTTTAGACAGCGGTCTGTGTGTTGTCTGTTTGGGCTGCTCTTCCTCCCTGCCCTGCCCTGCCCTGCCCTGCCACTGATATGGACATTGGTCTTGAACGAGTGTCTTTCCTGAAGTGATTTTTGGTGATGTGATATTTGTGTTTTGTGTCTCCTGTGTCTCCTGTATCCCTTTGATTGCTTGATCCTTCCCTTGTTCAATCCATCCTTTTTGTTTTCCACTTGATATCCTGCACTTCCTTGTTTTTTTGTTTTTTTTCGGTTTCTTTGGTTTTGGTTTCCGAAGCATGCGCTAATGTTATGCTGTTTGTTTTTTTCGGATAGTATTGATCATCACCCGGCTCTAAAAACAAACTAACATCTATTTTTAACCTACAGAACGTCTTATTTCAGGATTGTTCCCGAGGGAGTCGTACTATTATTATACGATCTACTGTGTCTTTTGCTTTGTCATGTTAAGTTTGTCATAATTTGTTACCATTATTGTCTTCAGATTTAAGGCTTAATTTAAATGTCCTCATTCTGTCAGGTTTTGACATTTTGGCATGCCTCTTATCCAAAGGGTCTATTTCTAGGTGGTGACGGATGATCGGTTCTACCTCTTTTCCCGCCTCTCTCTCTCTGAGGTTCTTCTGAGCTTCAAGCTCTTATTGTGTCAGCAGCGAGGTCGAGACTCCCTCCAGAAGCTTCTAGAAGTCTATTTTTACAGAGGCCTTCCTTACTGCTGCACAATAACAGTGTGGGGTGATCTAGTTTCCTCCACAGTGCAGCAGTCGGAGGAGTGGGGCCTGCTCATTGGTGTGTGTGTGTGTGTGTGTGTGTGTGTGTGTGTATATGTGTGTGTGTGTGTGTGTGTGTGTGTGTGTGCGTGTGCGTGCGCTCTCAGCTCTGCTGATCAGGGGGTTCACATACATCTCAAAGTGTTTTTTATTTTATATTTTATTTCATTTTTTAAAATGTATTATTTATTTATTTGTATTTGCACCCACACACACACACACACACACACACACACACACACACACACACACACACACACACACACACACACACACATACACACACACACATTAACAAAGGAAAGACAACATTAACGTGTGCAGGGGAGGTTTGTCAAGAAGCCTCCCCTTAAAACAATGCTACATGTACAGCCTTATAACAGCGTTATTACAGTGTTATTACAGGGTTGTTACAGCGTTATTACAGCCTCATTACAGCCTTATTACAACCAGGTTAACACGGCACACAAGAGTAATTCTGTTTGATTTCTCCATGTTTTATTCTCCTGTTCTGCTGTGACATTGACCGTATATAGACATGTTTCTTCTCTGTTTCAAAACAATACTCCGACCTTTGACCTTTGCCACTTGCTCTCCCCTGAAGAAGTTCAATAGAATGCTCAAGTGTTCAAGGAGTGAAGAAGAGTGGAATGACCATTGTTGATGATGTCAGTGTGGGGTGGAGGGGGGGGGGATAATGGTTTTGGGGGGGTCTATCACTCTCTTCAACAAAACCCTGGTGAAATAGAGAGGTTTCCGCGTAGAGACCACAGACCTAAACAGACGCTCTGAAATGAGAAGCGTGCCATCCCCCAGTCTTTTGACCATTTATTTTTTATTTTATATAAGTGTTTCTTATTTTATATTAATGGATATAAATGGACTTTTGAGTGTCAGTGTCCCTCACCCACATATGCCACACACTGCTCCTCTCTCCCTCTGCAAGCATGTCAATTACTACTCTAACTGTCGTCATGGTAACAGTACTAGTAGTAGTAGTAGTAGTAGTAGTAGTAGTAGTAGTAGTAGTAGTAGTAGTAGTAGTAGTAGTAGTAGTAGTAGTACAGTAGTTGTGGTAGAAGGTACTATAACAGGTACTATAGCGATAGAAGTCATTCATTGTTGTTGTAGCGTCGATGGTAGTAAACATCTTTTGAAGTGTCTCTCTTTTGCTGGTCCACCTTCTCCCAGTAGGGGGCACTGTAAAGTGGAAACACTCACAGCTGGCCCCCCCGATGTACAGTACATGGGGGGACGCAGGGGGTTGTAAGCTTTGTGATGATGCAACTCTGAGGCCTAAGTGATGGGACATCCTCAGTAACCAGGGATGTTGACTGTTACTTAGGGTGGAAGTTGTATCATAACAACTTATTAAGCTCATATGCTTGAATGCTTGATGATTTAAGAAGCATTATATACCACAGCCTAAAATGAGAGACACAACGATAATCATTAACCTGAAGAAGAAGAAGAATCTTGTAAATCACAATTTGTAAAATTTACTGATTTGCGAAATTAACCAGGAAAAAATAGATTTCGTTAGAAATTTACATTTTTGGGGGTTTTTGTGAAGATAAAGTGAATGATGTGTGTGGGGTTATACTGTGTTTACATGGTGGATTACGATTGGCTTGTTCTAAAAGTGACCCTAGTTGTGAAGAGGAAGCTGTCATACTTAAGTATGAAACATTCAAAAGTCTCTTCACACTGAATCAGGTTTTTCCAACACAAACACAGTAAATCGGAAATCTATGAAAAGTAAGTTGGATTTCGATTTGACTTGTTGGAAACCTCTCTCTGATGACAAGGAATGCCCTGGAGAGAGCATGATTCACCACAGTTAAGTATATTCAGGATAGGCGATAGGAGAAAAAGCTTCACAAAAAACAATTCATGTTTTTTTTTGCAATATCAGTTGATTCCCATATTTACAATGGATAAGGGATGGATGCTCTGAGGCGATGGCAGTGGTTTTTGACACACCGCTGCCTCAACCTCCACAGCGACCATCCTCAAACATTGGGAAATATGGTTAACTGCCATCTTGCCAGAGGCAGATTATTACACTTTCAAAAAACGAAAAAACACTTCTAGGTTATACAATTCCGAAGTCACAGTTCCCATAGTAACTGGGCACCTGCATGGGCTGGGTGTGTTTCTGTTACATACCCAGCTCTGTAGATGCCCATTTTAAGACACTCTGCTTATCAAAAAAAAAAAAAAAGGCACAGTGAAATAATAGGACTGGAGGTAAGACTCCGACTGCACACAGCACTCTGAACCAGCCCAGAATGCACTCTGGCTCAATCGAAATGAACCCCCTCCCCTCCACCCTCCCCGTAAATTATTGACCCCACCGTTCACGTAAGGTCGAGGTTCAAACGGCTGGTTCACCTGTGCTCCCCACCCCTCAGGACCTTACCTCCACTCCACTATTAAACCAGTAACCCACCTCAGGCAGAGCGACCAACCGCCACCGTTACCACCGCACCACGACAAGGCCGCCTGCGCTGTTGTGCCACATTCCTACACTCCCCTTCGCATGAACACGACGTATTCACTTCTTTTTTGTTAGCGATTATGCTCACACGAACTAACACCTATTCACTTCTTTTTGTTAGCGATTATGCTCACACGAACTAACACGTATTCACTTCTTTTTTGTTAGCGATTATGCTCACACGAACTAACACCTATTCACTTCTTTTTGTTAGCGATTATGCTCACTCACACGAACTTTGTGGCCATTTCTATGCTAGTAACAGAGTAGCCTACTAGCAAGCTGAACGTGTTTAGAAAGTTTTTTTTTTTCTTCATACAAAATAGTGTATATTTATTTCAGATACTGTAGTAGTAGTAGTAGTAGTAGTAAAGGAAGATATCTTCATTTCCGGTGAAGAAGTAGCCGCCATCTTGTTCTTGTGACATTTTTGTTAATCCTGACCCCTCTCGTCACTTTGATTTGGTTTCTTGGTCCAAAGAACTACTATATCTGACTACATTTGGCCAACGAGACAGAGGGGAGACATTAGGAATTAGATTACATTAGATTCAACTTTATTGTCATCGCAGAGTACAAGTACTATACAACGACATGTGGGGAGTGAGAATGTGGTACAACACCGGCCCTCACAGTGAAACTCTCTCTAATCCAATCTCGACCACCTCTGCCTTTGGTGGGTTAACCGAACACATCTGCTTCTACGATTTCAACGACTGAAATGGAGCCGAGGTGTTCTGTTACCGCTTTTTAAATCATTTTTTTTATTAGTAGCGAAAAAAAATCATTTGAAAAAGCACCAGGTTTTGTGTTGAGGTGCAGCACAGAGTGACTGACACACGTCTCCCCCCCCCCCCCCCTCCTGTTGTCTCCGCAGCAGTACCCGCCAACTGACATCACGGGACAGCTCAACCTGTCAGACCCGTCTGTCAGCACGGTGGTGTGAGAGAGAGAGAGGGAGAGAGACAGAGAGAGCGAAAGAAAGAGAGAGAGAGATTCGCTCCCCGAAGAGAAAGAAAGAAAGAGAGAGAGAAAAGGGGCTTTCCATCCAGCTAAAGCCTCTCCACGGTGGAGCCTCGTCATCACGGAACGAAGCCCTCGAGATGAACTGATCTACTGTACATACCTGGCACCTGTTCAAGCTGGAACTAGTCTGTCGTGAGACAGCTTTAGGGCTCTGAGCATGAGGACACACACACACACACACACACACAGACACACACACACACAGACACATACACACATACACACACCACACGCACACACACACACACACACACACACACACACACACACACACACAGACACCACACACACACATACACACAGACACCACACACACACACAGACTCGACTATTTTGTTTTGTTTTTTCCTTTTCCCGCTCAGCAAACTTGGTTATAGTCAAATTTTTCTGTCTAATTTTTACTTACTACACATACAACATGATGATGTTTAATATAACTACTACTACTTATCTTCTACACAATCAATTCTACTGTTTTAGAAAACCTGTTTAGTCACATGACTTACTGTATGTAGACAAACGAGATTGGAACGTAAGAACTGTACATGTCATTTTCCTTTTTCAAACACGGGACTAGATCTCCCAATACTATCAATTATTTCTCAGTACAGTGTATAGTACAGAAGGACAACTTTGATGGATATCAACCTTAGTATTTGATCAAGAAATACCTTCTAAACTGAATTAACATATTGAAACATTTTAGATATGTATTTGTTAAGCAATGCAAGTATAAATAGCGAGGATGTGAACTTGTGTGACCATAATACTTAACAAAAGAGAAGGCCGCAGCATGTTTTTGTAAACGCATAGGTGCCAACTGAGAATTTATTGAATGCATTCTTTGTCCATAATACTGTAGTGTCATCACTGGAAAGGCTGTTTATGGAAATACTTTTGTGGCACTTAAGTGCAACACACTTTAACTGCCGTTCTCTAACCACTCTTAGGTCACAAACAAACAAAGGCCTAAAACAAAGGCTGTGAGCTTTGTTGACATTGCCTCATTTTACCCACTAAATCATTTGTAGCTTTCTAAATGCATGCTTGGTTATAGCTTGGACTATTGTATTCAACTAGTTACGCAGTGACACGCACCATCCCCTTCATAACAGTCAGATGTTTAATATTTAGCTCCATTTGGCTAATCTACAGAGATTATCAACAGCTAGACCACCACAGGGGATGTGGCGATAGTTTAGACTCCTATATGTGAAAGGACAAGTAGGTGTTACTGTTTTTTATCCATTATCATGATGAAGTCTGGGAAAGAGTGAGTGTGTTATCTGAACAAGATAATGTACTACTCTGACGCTCTCTGGGTCACTGTCGTAAGCCATATGTTATGGGGGAAGACCCTCTCTCTCTCCCTCTCTCCCCATCAGTCTTTCTCACCTCCAGTCTTAAGGGGTGCATCAAAGGGCTAGGTTTTTTCACCCAACCAACCACTTTGGGGGTCTTTCATGCAAAACCTCCCTCCCTGCGCGCTTGCGCTCACTGTCAAACGTACAGTTCGCGTTCGCGTCGCGGAAGGGTCTTTTTACACGAAGGGGACAAACCCTCAGGTGAATTGATAACTCTGCTTAACTTTAACAGTCTTTGGGGCTGTTGTGAGGTTGCGTATTGTCTCCACATTGGTTAGATGAAAAAACGGGCCGTTTCCCAAGCGCTGGAGATGAGAAACAACTTGAAAATGCTAACTACCTAACTACTCTCTACCCCCCTCCTCTGGCTTGGCACTGCTCACCTAGCAGCACTTTACCCTGAGGGCATCCCATTACGGTTCCCATGGAGACGAGTGATAGATATTCAGTACGCCACTTGAAAGCTTCAGTGAATTCTGTCAGAAAGCTACTGACAGGAAAAAAGGTCTTGCAAGAGAGATACTGTTATGGTTATAGGACGAGTGTCTCATACATGCAGACAAGGTTTTTTTTCTCCAGTTTTTCATTTGTTTGGTGACCGAGTTTTTGATGAAAAAGCAGCTTGATTTGTAGATTGTAGATTCCCAGTAACACTGGAGACACAACAACACACTTGTTTGTACAAAGCACTAAAACAGCATTTAGTTTCTGAATGTGAATTGTATTATAATTTATATGGTTGCCACTGCTCATAGTTATTTGGCCTATGCATGCGTATGTATTTATCAGTATTGTTTTTTTTGGTTTTCTTGGATGCTTATGGATTATTGACCATGCAAATTGATTTGATCGATCGATCGATCAATCAATTGATTGATTGGTTTGGTTCTCTGAAATGGATGCACTGAATGCAATGTAAATAGAATTTGATAGGCCTAGATGGGTTTGAAGAGAGATGCACTGCATTGTTACTGAAGAAAATGTATGTCACTAACACACACACACACACACACACACACACACACACACACACACACACACACATACACACACACACACTTTGAAATATAACCCATTAGGGGAAGAACCAATCGTTTTTACCTCTTCAATTGTAAAGGTGATAAAACAATTATTTTCAATTTAATTATCATGTTTGTATAGACGCACTTGTAAATAAAATGTACCTTATTGCCAAATGTAATCAGTGAACAACGTGCTTTTAATTCACACTTACACCATAAACATTTGCTTTGGTGACTTTTTCCATTATACACAATTTGTACTAATATCATTTGGTGTTAGATTTCCTATACATGTTAGCCAACCTATTTTTTCATAGACGCAAAAAACCTGTTTTTCTTTCACTTGTTTTTCTTTCACATGTTTGTGTGAGTTGTGGGTGAACGGTGGGTGCGATGATTCATCTGTTTCGTCTAATGTCCCATGATGAGCACCGTTCCCACAGCCCCAGACCCACGCGCGGAACAACCCGTCCACACTGGGGGTCGAGCAACAGACATGGAGGAAATGGAGAAATGGAGGTGGAAACAGAAATGCAGGTGTCCTCAGGTGATTCGGGTGTCCTCAGGTGATTCGGGTGTCCGCAGGTGATTCGGGTGTCCTCAGGTGATTCGGGTGTCCTCAGGTGATTCGGGTGTCAGCAGGTGATTCGGGTGTCCGCAGGTGATTCGGGTGTCCGCAGGTGATTCGGGTGTCCTCAGGTGATTCGGGTGTCCGCAGGTGATTCGAGTGTCCTCAGGTGATTCGGGTGTCCTCAGGTGATTCGGGTGTCCTCAGGTGATTCGGGTGTCCGCAGGTGATTCGGGTGTCCTCAGGTGATTCGGGTGTCCTCAGGTGATTCGGGTGTCCTCAGGTGATTCGGGTGTCCGCAGGTGATTCGGGTGTCCTCAGGTGATTCGGGAGTCCTCAGGTGATTCGGGTGTCCTCAGGTGATTCGGGTGTCCTCAGGTGATTCGGGTGTCCGCAGGTGATTCGGGTGTCCTCAGGTGATGGCGCTCAGGTAGGATGTGGTAGTAGATATAAGGGGCGTGGCGTATCTCTCCACCATCCTCTCGCTTTTCATGTTCTATGTCAGTCTGTCAGGATCCAGGGCCAGCGGGGTTGGTCGTGTCAGATCTGGACTTCCACTGCCGCACCTGCTGCTTACTTCGTCGATGGGGAGTGAAAACTGAGTGAAACTGAGTGAGATTGTGGAGCCGAGGTAAGACTTTTGCACGGATTTTGCACACACATAATACCTAGACGAACCCCGCCGCACGGCATCGCTGCATCCCACCCAGAAGCAGCTTGAACACGGATAACATCACTGGTCTGTTGTGTTGTTGGGCTTTCTGGGTGAAAGTTGAAATTAAGTGAAAATGCTCATCTGACTCTGAAACTATCCACATGGTGGTCAACCCCTTACGATGCCGACACGGATCACGATGTGGACTCTTAAACCATTAGTCAAGTCAAGTCAACTTTATTTATATAGCACGTTTACATTTAGATAGATAGATAGATAGATAGATACCACAGCGACCAAAACGCAGAAGAACATCCTAGAATCAGGCATGGTGGGGCGGGGTAACTTTTAATCGGAGGTGGGCAAGACGCACGTTGCCTTGCCTTGTCTTGTATGATCTATTACTAATAGGCTTTGTGATTTCGGTCATTGTTGGCTCTATCAGCAAAGTAATGCCAGACTTCACTTGCAGCACCCTTTTTTTTTTACACGTGTGTGATTGCTCAATGTTGTTTTCCTCCAGCAGCCACACGCACCATGCATGCTGAGCGCATGCCCCCCACGGCCCCCGCCGTGACTTATAGCAACATAACTTTCTGCACAGCTCATAGCATTGCTATTTACCGCTCGTCCGTGATCAGACTCAGCTGAGGTGCTGGAACTGAAGAGTTACAAACAGACTGCAAGATAACATGATCCGCACACTCAAATCTGTGCAAAAAACGTAGTTTAAACTACTGGAATAAACTATGTTTTTTTGGGGGGGGCACAGATTTGAGTGTGCGGATGCTGTTATTTTGCACTCTCAGGCATCTATGCTAAAATAAAAACTGCTCTAAATTGTCCTAGTATAGAACCGTTTTCAAAGCAAAAAAACGCACACAGACCTATAGCCTACAGGATTTCATAATGGTCTTTCATAACAAAAGTTCCAACGGGGCAACAGAGGGATGTACTGTATATCACTGTCTTGTTTTATTTTCTTTCTTCTGCAGACCTGCCTGCTTCAAGTGTGTGTGAGAGAGACAGAGACAGAGAGACAGAGAGAGAGATCTGCTGTATCAGAGCCATCATGGGTGTCCAGTCCGTACCATGGGTCAGAGTTGAAGGACAGTGGGAGGAGCCTCCCCTCGCCCATCACCCTCACCACCGTCCCCTGGTCTCCTGGATCAAGCGCTGGCTGGGGTCCCGACCGTCCCCCCGACCCCTGGAGGCCGACGAGGAGGAGGGAGGCCTGGCTGGACAGACGGTCCCCACCTCCTCCTCCTCCTCCTCCTGCTGCTGCACACGCCAGCGTGTCCTCGTGGCCTTCCTCGTCACCGTGGCGATGGTCGTCATGGCCCTGCTCCTGCTGTGGAACTACCAGTGCATCATGGTGTGGCACCTCTGCACAGGGGACTGACTGACACGCCCAGATGCAAAGGCCAGACCAGGGCCAACAGATGGGGGAGGGTGGGGGGATACCTGGGGGAGGGTGGGGGTACCTGGGGGAGGGGGGGACCTGGTCCCACTGCCATGCGCTTATCACTGAACTTTTAAAATGTCCAAAGAAATCTCTCTATGCTAGCTCATAACGGTAGCATGGCCACACTTAAACACAACACTTTGCACAATGTTGCTGTTTTAGGTTGTTTTTTTTGTTTGCCTGTCCTAGACAGGAGAGATACTCATGGTTGTTGTCAAACGGTGCAGCCTTTCCGCAGGGTGTTCTGTGTTTTTGTCTGGTTTGTGTTTTTAAGCAAAGGGTAGTTTACTCAGCAACATAATTTCGTGTCAGTTTATCTCAGGTTCAGGGCATTCAACACAAGCACTTAAAACCGGAATGTGCCTTTTTCTTTTTGTAGCTGTTTGATTTCTTGAAGTTCTTAGACATTGTTTTTATGTTATATTATGTGTTCTTAACATTAACGTTACTGTACAAGATGTTAAACCATTAAATGTTACTTTTGTTCCCCAGAATGCAGGTCTGTTGTTGTCATTCTTGTATTTTACCACTAGGGGGAGGTATTGTCCATGCATTAAATGTCAAAGCACTACCCCTGGGGGGTATAGCCTACCTGTAACACAGCAGGATCAATGGGTAGGCTGACCTTCCAAAATATTCACAAACAACTTCACAAACTTGAGATGTGCATTAGGCTGGGCGACTCTATGCTCCCAAACTTTGGGTTACGGTTGAACTGAAGGAGAACCATGTTGAAGTTTAACTTTGGTTATGAACTATAGTATACAATCAAGCGGATGAGTGTTAGCTAGCTAACTTGGTAGCACTGTGTTGTGATATAGGCTTTCAAGGGATAGAGAGAGCGCGCACGTCATGGACCCATGAAATGACCTATGTAGCTTGAACAGGCAGTCTTTGGGTTCAAAGGGCAAGTTCGGGGGGGGGGGGGGTGTAACTCACTGTCAGGTGACCTCACATCCTCTTTCCATGGAAGCAGAGTGAGGAAGAGGCAGGAGACAGGCCACAGAGGGATACACACACCAGGGGGTATTCCATCAACGTCGCTAAAGGAAAATCCAGGCTTATTTTGATAAATCTCAAAAGATTTACAAAAAAAATCCAGCCTTATTTTTTACAACTCTCGCAAGATTTATCAAAATAAGCCTGTTTTTTTCTTTAGCAACATTGATGCAATCCCCCCCAGGACAGTCCGTTTGACCCCTGCGATGTTTCAAGTGGGGCGGCCTGGGGATGGCACACAGGGGGGGAATATCCTTTATTTTCACTTATTTGGGGGGAAATATCCCTTATTTTCAATTCCCAACATTGACAGGTATGCATTGTGTGCTATCTTATTGCTGCTCAAACAGATGGTGGTCGAACATTGTGTTATCATTAATACTTCTTGTCATTATGGCAACCAAATGTTTGGCAACAGACAGTGATATTTATGCAATTAAAGAAGCCCTTACTTGTCTTGATTGATTGATCATTAGGCCATTGACCAGACAAAGCACAATATTTATTAAATCCACAGAACCAAGAAGAGAGGTTTGTTTTGTTTATTGCCATACTGTTGCTATTGCAGTCAAACGGTTGCAATTCAGCAAGTCAGGCCTTGCCTCTATTCAAATGCAAAAATCATGCTTTCAATGCCACTCCTTCGCCCAGCCTGCAGTGGCATAGCGACCTGTACTCTTTCCTCTTCAATGGACTGTGCTGCGACTCTTTTCCTGCGACTCTTTTCTGGCCTAAGAAGATCTTGATCATTGTGGGTTTCCCCCCCCCAGTAATAATCCCCGGCTTGTACCATATTGGATTGGTGACGGACAGGTTTACTGGATATGTTTTGGTAATGATCTGCAATAGATACTGAGATGCCAAGGGGACATTGTGACTCTCGTTCAGACTAGTGACATGTTTCTCCAGAGGGAACCCGTCGCCGTGGAGCTGTGTGATCACCAGACGAGGGGAAAGCCGCTCCAGGTTCACCGCTGACCAACACCGCGCGTCTCAAACAGCGACCGAACAACGGCGCAGGTCACTCCGACTCTCCCTGCGATTAGGCTCAAGTTTTTTTTTTTTTTTAAGTGTAATTCGTTTAATTAGTTACGCAAAGCGTCATGCAGAGATAGTTGATCGTTTGTGGTTAAGAAAGTGTTGCATGAAGCCAAAAGCCTTCTTGTGGAGTTGACGCACTCCGGCTCTCGCCTGCCGCTGCCGTCGTCTGGAAGAAAAGCGCTCCTCAATTTTTCAAAAAAATAAAAAAATAAATCGTATTATTATGGCTAAGGGACGGTGTCACCTGTTCGCTCTGGTTGCACTATTACTACTGGGAATAGTGTCGATTCTCCTGCTCACTATTCCTACTGAGGACATGAACGAACCGCCGGAATTTATGGTAAGATTGATTTGTAGCTATTTATGGACTATGTATGTCAGCGCTTTCTGCTGGGTCGTGAAATGTAAGATGATGAAGGCTTCACCAGACATGCCGATAGGGTGCCAGGGAGACAGGCATTAGATTAGAGCATTTACTATTAGGCTGCTATCAAACACTGAAACGACCGATGTTCTACAATTCACCTTCATTTATCCAACTCCATGTTGAATTGTAGGCCTATATCTTGTAATAATTCAGTTTGTATTACTTTATAACTGCGATTCAACCAAGGGAAAAAATGCAATTAAATGTCTCCAAACACTTGAACAAGGTGCGAGTCGCATAACAGAAGAGCTCCTCCGTCGTGGTGAGGAGGGCGGACAGGCTGGTTGTCCACATGTGTTTCCAGAGAGCTTATTATGATAATAACCCTGAAATCAGCAGCATTGTTTTAGTTGCTTGTAAAAATGTAACAGCGCTGTCAAGTCAAATTTAGTTGCTTGTAAAAATTTAACGAGTTGCTTGTAAAAATGTCGTACATAATAACAACGGAGAAAATCATCAACATAGGCTACTTAACAACAAATAACAATAAATAAATAAAAAATAAGAACAAAATAAAAGTTGGGAATGCTCAAGGCCTCTGTTGTTGGTGAGCATCACAAAACACAACCAAAAAAACAACAACCATCAACAACTTCTACGATTCTACACACAACGACAAATAACCACAAATAGACTCAAAATGCTTATTTAGGAGTACCAGTGGTAACCTCCCGAATCTAATCCGTTAATAGTATAACAACTCTGTATAGCAGTTGTAAAGGAACTGGAAGATGGAAAAGAAGATGCATTTCAAAAATGTCTCATAGAATGACCCTTTTACCATACATACCATTTTAACGACCGTGACCAAAAGGATTATCATGTCAAAAAGTCTGAATAGAATCAAAAGTATGTATCGAAGTTATTTAAGTGGTGGTCAGTGGTCAGTGTACACATGTTAAAGTTGGATTGATTTAATGTTAAAGTTACGATTGAGGTGCCAAGATTAACGTATGATATATCTGACCAGATGCATTTAAAAGTGAATCATTACTCCATCCCCTTGGTCCGGACCAGGAAAGGCAAGAGAGCGTTCTCATCTGCAGCCCCTTCCTCTTGGAATTCATTACAGCAGAGTCTGAAACTGTCTCATCTGATCCCTCTCTCCAGTTTCAAGCTCTTGCTGAGAGACATACAGTTGCAATTAAGTTGACCCTCCCTTTTGCCCATTGCTGACCCCTCCCTGTCCCTAGATCTTTAGCTGTCTAGTTTTAGGTTTTTGTAGTTTTAGTTTAGTTTTAGATTATCTTAGACTGTTTTAGACTAGTTTTAGTTTTAGACTATGTAGTTTTAGTTTAGTTTTTAGACTATGTAGGCCAGGTGTTGTATTGTATTTGTTTGTGGTGGATGTTGTATGCCTGTGAACAGGTCACACTTGAAAATGAGCCCTTGGGCCTCAATGTGTTTTTACCTGTATAAATAAAGGTTAAATAAATAAATAAATAAATAGTGAATCATCCCATGTTAATTAATGGGACCTAAAATGCTTATAGGTTAAAAAAGTAACTAAACATACATATTTATCGGAATCATTTATTATCCATTGGCAGTGTCTGTGACTCTGTGACTCTGTGACAGTGTGACAGTGTGTGCACCTGCCAAGACCCCTCCCTTGTGGCCGAAGTTGGCTGGCTCATTTCTGTGTTCATGTTTCCAAACAAAATAACAACTGCACTTTCAACCACACAGACCCTTTACGAGTTTCAAGGTATTGTAAACTAAGACATTCGCTGGATAAAACATTAAATGAAAATGACTCATTCATGATTCATGAGTTTCAGAATAGGCTTGGCAGGAGTTCCAGGTGTTCCAGGTGTGTTCCGTCACAACATGCATGCAGGAATGAGAGAGCTGTCAACGTCAAGGCTTTTTCTGTTTGCCTCTGTTTGAGTCTGCTGTTGGTGTCTCTCTAAAGGAGGACCAACGTGCCGTGGTGTCAATGAACATCAAGGAAGCCTTTATTAAGGCTGAGAAATCAGAGCAAAAAAGGCAAACATAGCCAAGGCTTGACTAAATCAATAGTTTGGAACATCTTTCCAGGAAAAGAAAAAACACTGGTGACCTCTGGTGAGTAATCGCAAACAGGCTGGCCGAGGCAGACTTCTATAGTGGAATTATATCAATTATATTATATAAGATAGTGGAATCTTAGAATGATAACATTCTATCTCCGTTTAGGGCAGTTCAGAGATATTGAGCGTCAAAGTTTGTACATTCCATTATGTTCTGTGAGATGGAACCTTTGTATTTTATGAATTACTAACTCAAAAATGTCAACATTTTAAAAACACACCACACAGGCATTAATAAACACCTAATGGATCAGATTATGTAAAAAAAAGTCTCCAGGACGTCGGTGGGAGTGTGTCAGACACTACAGGAGAGATACGTCACCAGGACAACAGAGGCTTCAATGCAAGGTGCAAGGTGCAAGGTGCAAGGTGCAAGGTGCAACGCTATAGGTGCAAACCACTAGTTATACTCAGAAAGGATGGTCAGGTCACCGTTGGCTAAAATGTATATAATAATAATAATAATATTATTAACAATAATAATAATAATAATAATAATAATAATAATAATGCATTCGTTTTGTGTAGTCCTTTTCTCAGTACTCAAAGACAAACACTGTCATGTACCGGGAATGATTGCCAGAGGAAAGTTAGCGGAAAATCCACCCAAGATTTATAGCATCCCACATGCTGTGAAACATGGTGGAGGGGGTGCTCTGGTTTGGTTTGGCCCGCAGCAGCAGCAGAATGTATTCTGCTGAAAGTCTACAGAAAAATGTTGTCTGCGTTTCATCAAGCGTACGCCTCCGAATTAACGGATGCCGCTTCTTCACAAGTAAGACAATGGCCCAAAACACACTGCTGCCATAGCAACTAACTAAAGGACTTTTTTCACAGCCAAAATGTGTAAAAGTTATTCACTGGCCGCCAAGTCATTCTTCAGATTTAAATCCGACCCAATCAACAGAATCTCATTTCCTGATGAGAGATTTGCAGCAGAATTACCTCATAACAAACAACAACTGAAGATGGCTACAGTACAGGCCTGGCAGAGCGTCACCGGAGGACATGTCCAGCGTCTGGTGGGGTCACGGGGTCGCAGACAACAGACAGTTATCGCATGCCAAGGATTGTCAACCAAAATACTAAACATGCGTGCTTCATTTGGACATTTGAGAAATCTGTCCCGTCACTTTTTTTGGTACCCCGGGAAAAAAGGGGGTTTATGCATAAAAAGTGTAGTAATTTCTGCATGGTAAAACCAATGTGTACCATGTACACAAAACCCATGAAATAAAAGCTGAGCATCTCTATTCAATTCAATTCAATTCAATTCAATTCAACTTTATTCGCCATGTGCAGTTCACTAGGAACATGACTTGGTATTCTACCATGCTGAACAAGCTACAGTACATATAACAGCAAGACGACAATACAACAAAACTCAAGACAGAATATACAGTACCAATATGAATGAATATTATGAATAAATATACTGTACAACTAAGTGCAAGAACATGTAAAGTGCAAGTGGCAATGATTAGGAGTTATTGAGAAGGGCTATTATAGCCATAATAGCTTTGGGGAAGAAACTGTTCAAGTGTTGTGATGTTTTTGACCTGGTGGCCCTGTACCGCTGTCCAGAAGGGAGTAGTTCAAACCAGCTGTGAGCTGGATGTGATGTGAGGGGTCAGACACAATCTTGCGTGCTCTCTTCAGTGATCTGGAGCTATGGAGGTCTGTGATGGGAGGCAGGGGGCAGCCGATGATCCGCTCAGCTGTCCGTACGACTCTTTGTAGCTTGGCCTATCTCAAACTCATAAGATTTCGTAGAGTGTAGAGCCAAAAGATGAACAGGTAGGGTGAGCCTGGGGCAGTTCAGAGGAGTCTTTTTAAGAGCTTCTTCCTACTGCAGGTAGTTGTCTCTCTTGCTCTTCACAGCTTCCCACACCCTCACCTACGGATTTACAACGGATTAACGTTTTACAGGAAGAATAGTTGTTAAAACCTGGCACTGCTGTTGAAACTGGTTTGCACGTGCATGCATGCACATTGGGCTAGTATTAGCTTGCTGGTAGGCAGCAATAATCTCTCTCCATTGTACATATGCTTCAGGCCATGCTAAAGGAAGATGTTACCTTTGCAAAAGCTATCGTTGCTCTTTCTTAAGGTCACTCTCAAAAGAAATCAGCTTACCTCCCAAAACTACTAGGTTGACCTTATAGTTTTGATTGGTGCTCTTTCTACACCCAGTTCATTCTGATGGGGGCGGCTGTGGCGCAGGAGGTAGAGCTGGCGTCTAATGATCGCAAGGTCGGCAGATTTGCGCTGGTCACGTGTCGAGGTGTCCCTGAGCAAGACACTGAACCCCAAATTGCTCCCAATGAGTGGGGCTGGTGCGTTGCATGGTAGCTTGCCGCCATCGGTGTGTGAATGGGTGAATGAGAGGCCTCTGTAAAGCGTTTTGGAATAAGGCGCTATATAAGTGCAGTCCATTTACTATTTAATGGACTGAGCATAGGAACATATGAGTCTTAGGATCAGAGCAACTGTATGGTCTAAATTGGAACCCATTTAAATTCATGCCACTAAACATTAAATGCTTCTAGATTTCAATCGTTTAGATAGTGTAACAACTCTGTATAGCAGTTATTAAAAGGAGATGCATTTCAAAATGTATCTGTAGGAAACCAGCGGTTCCCAATAGAAACCCATTTTAATTGGTGTGACCTAAAAGGCCTTTGTGTGAGGTTCTGGGTCAGGATGTTATTTCAGTACCGGTTATGGTGTTTTAGTTATTTCCGCTATTTTCTCCCTGGTCAGAATCAGAAAACACTATACTACTATACTACTATACTACCAGGGCCAGGGATGGGGTCCAGGGCCAGGGGTAGGGTCCAGGGCCAGGGGTAGGGTCCAGGGCCAGGGGTAGGGTCCAGGGCCAGGGGTAGGGTCCAGGGCCAGGGGTAGGGTCCAGGGCCAGGGGTAGGGTCCAGGGCCAGGGGTAGGGCCAGGGGTAGGGGCCAAGATCCGGGGGGTATGGTCCAAACTCTGGCCTGTGTCAGGTCCAGGGGCAGCGGTCAGCTGTTAGTTTAACGACGGCTTAGTTTAATTAGTTTAATTACAGACTGGGCGACATTCTTAATTTATCTCTCCTGGATTCCTCTCAAGTCCTCTCAGAACCTTCGTCAAGAATGTTCCAATCATCTGGCCTGGATGTATAAACATAAACCTTGATATAAGTGGATCCAGAAAGACAGCCTTTGAAGGGGGAGATACACTTTACAGTTACCTTGAAGTCAAATGCCTTCCAGATTGCCCGTGTGTGTCTCATTATGGATAGATCACAAACCCCTGTTTGTTTACGACCTTGACCCCCCTCCCTCCCTCCCTCCCCCCTTCCCTCCCTCCCTCCCTCCCTCCCTCCCTCCCCCCCCCCTCCCTCCCCCCCTCCCTCCCTCCCTCCCTCCCTCCCCCCCTCCCTCCCTCCCTCCCTCCCTCCCCCCCTCTCTCCCTCCCCGCCTCCCTCCCTCCCTCCCCCCCCTCCCTCCCTCCCCCCCTCCCTCCCTCCCCCCCTCCCTCCCTCCCTCCCCCCCCCCCTCCCTCCCTCCCTCCCCCCCTCCCTGCCTCCCTCCCTCCCTGCCTCCCTCCCCCCCTCCCTCCCTCCCTCCCTGCCTCCCTCCCTCCCTCCCTGCCTCCCTCCCTCCCGCCCTCCCTCCCTCCCTCCCTGCCTCCCTCCCTGCCTCCCTCCCTCCCTCCCTCCCCCCCTCCCTCCCTCCCTCCCTCCCCCCCTCCCTCCCTCCCTCCCTCCCTCCCTGCCTCCCTCCCTCCCTCCCTGCCTCCCTCCCTCCCTCCCTCCCCCCTCCCTCCCCAGTATGGTATAGTCCTGGACGCAGGCTCCTCCCACACGGCCGTGTACATCTACAAGTGGCCGGCGGACAAACAGAACGGCACGGGCGTGGTGACGCAGCACGCGGAATGCCAAGTCAAAGGTAAGACACGGTACTACAACCGCCATTCCCACAATTCCACACATATGCATTTACCCCCCAAAAAGGAGCCAAACCTGAAAAACCTTATGCTGTGTTAAAGTGTTCATTCTGTAGAGAGAAGGAAAATGGAGACTAATGGAATAAATGAATCCCTTGTTTCTTTGATTCATAAGACAACCACCATTATATGACTGTCCAATTACTGGAGTTACTGATTGTGTCCAGAAATAAAATACTAAAAACTACTCAGAGTTTCCGATAACGTCTTCTAAGTAAACTACCAAGAGAACTACTGTGAGATAGGCCTACACGTAAGATAAGCAGGAAGACATCATTTCGTATCAAGATATTCAGCAGGGCTCTCAAGTCTCACGCATTGGGCGTGAGACACACGCATTTCAACCCGTTCACACGCTCACACGCCACACCTTGTATTTCTCACGCAGAGAAATTACCAGGGGCGCCCACCAAGTTGCGCCGCTATTTTTTAAAAATAGAACAGGTAGAGAATCAAGTGAGTTCCCTCTGGTTCCCCTAGAGTTCAGAAGGCCACGCACCAGCTAATCAAATAATAAAATATAGCTACCGAACAGCCAATCAGAAAATAATAGCATTGCTGTATCCGGGTAACATTTTGATATTCCCGCTACAACAAACAACGTTCTGATTCCAACGACACGGGCTGACTGGAGCTATTGATTCAGATGCTTGCTACACAGAAGAGGACAGATTATTTGAATTGATCATTCACATCTCGAAGTGGCTACAGACTGGTCGACGTGGGAGAAGACCATATCCTTTGACGCTGAGACTGTGTGTGTGTGTGTGATTTTATTTTTATTTTATTTATTTTTTAGTACAAATTGATGTCATTTATCAGATCAGACCCCGTCCCCCCCCGCCGCCGCCAACATCTCACTCTGAACTCTGTTCAAAACTTGAGAGCCCTGTATTCAGTTTGTGACTTTAGAATTATAAGGTTCTATCTCCGTTTAGGGTAGTTCAGAGATATTGAGTGTCAAAGTTTTTACATTCCATTATGTTTTATGAGATGGAACCTTTG
>NC_137689.1:74398208-74400708 GCF_963989245.1 Nansenia antarctica
AGAGATATTGAGCGTCAAAGTTTTTTACATTCCATTATGTTTTGTGAGATGGAACCTTTGTATTTTATGAATTACTAACTCAAAAATGTCAACATTTTAAAAAATAACACCACACAGGCATTAATAAACACCTAATGGATCAGATTATGTAAAAAAACTCAATTTTGACAAAAATTGAGATAGAACCTTATAATTCTAACGTCACGACTGGCTTTAGAACTGGCCACTACGGGTGTGTGCCTCTGCTTCACTCAAAGTGTTCAGATCACATGCGCCATTGACACCCCAGCATTATTTCGGGGTAGTGGTGGTCTAGTGGATAGTGAGTTGGACTTCGAATCCCGCCTGAAGCCACACCACTACTAGTGTGTCCTTGAGTAAGGCACTTAGCCCTCAGTTACTCCAGGGGGAATGTCCCTGTAATTCGTAATTGTAAGTCGCTTTCTGCTAAATGGCAAAATTATTAAAATTAAATTAAATTATTTCGGGGTAGCTGTATTACTATTTATTGACCTGGCAGTGGCTTTTGACACTGTGGACCACCACCAGCTGCATCCTGCTGGAGAGACTGACAGACGTGGGATCTGCAGAGGAATGTCTGGCAGGGCGCAGCAGCTACTTCTCTGGCACGTGGACGCCGTACGGGCTGTGAGAGCCGAGGGCGTGCTGCTGTCTGACCCCCTGGCTGCCTGTCTGTCTGTCCACGAGTGCTGCTGTCTGACCCCCCCCCCCCGGCCCTGTCCACGGGTGTCCCTCAGGGCTCCACCCTAGGTTCTTCCCACCCTGTTCAAAATCTTGTTCATAAATCGCTGCGTCTGTTATGCTGTCGACACCATTCTGTCCACATCCGGCCCCTCTCTGAACACCGCCCTGACCTCCCTGTAACACGGCTTCAATCAACAGCCTACAATATGTGACCGCATGTCGGCAACCAATCAAAATGTTCAGACGGAACTACGTTTCAATGTTGTTGAGAATCACACAAACACAAACTCGCTAGTCAAGCCAAAACACTGCAACAACGCAACGGATTGGGTGAGTAATCCCCCACTGCTACCTAGTTAACTAGAACACTACTTTACATTGTTACCTAGTTAACTAGAACACTACTTTACATTGTTACCTAGTTAACTAGAACACTACTTTACATTGTTACCTAGTTAACTAGAACACTCCTTTACATTGTTAGCAGGCTCACAAAACAAGCTGTGCTAGTTGACTAGCGATGTGTCACAGACCATTCAGACCAAATAATCAGACTGTGTCACATATGCCTTCTCCAACCTCCACCTTCTCCTAAATAAAAATAAATAAATAAATGCATGCATGGTCTTCAACCGGACCCTATACCCCAAGCCACCTGTCCCCCGAAAATTAGCTCACTGGATGGGTCAGAACTAGAATTTGTCAGCACATACTAAAACATCTAGGTTTCTGGCTCGACAGTTCACTCTCCTTTCAAACCCACATCAACACCCTGCTCACCAAAGTCAGAACAAGAATTGTTTTCCTGTACCGCATTACAGCGTCTTTCAGCCACTCTGCAAAACACACCTATAGGTTCAAATAGCCATTCTAGGCATTCTGGACTATGGCGATCGAATTTAAAGGATTGTCCCCAAAAACCTTCTCAGTAAACTGGATGTCATCTATCAATCAATCAATCAGTCAGTCAGTCAGTCAGTCAGTCAGTCAGTGAGGCAGTCAGTCAGTCAGTCAGTCAGTCAGTCAGTCAGTCAGTCAGTCATCCGCTTTGTCACCGGTGCGCCTGACGACACTCATCACTGAGACCTGTACTCCCAAGTCACCTGGCCATCACTCCACCCCAGGTGACAGATCCACAGGTATCAGCTCATTCATAAAGCCATCAGCCACAAAACCCCCCTGTTATGACCTGGGCTCATAGGCCGCAACAAAAGGGAGAGGCACCACAGTTTTAAAGGAAACATTTCTGGAACGAGTCGCAAAAGACACTAAAACTCAACACCTTCATCTCGTTACCCTCTTTTAAAACTAATTTAAGCAATATCACACGAGAGGGAGTGTGTTACACTGAATATCAGCACGGCCTCGAGTGTGATATTGCTTTTATACAACAGTTCTACAGCGCGATTTATTAGTTAACAGTAATAAGCGACAACGGATTATGATTTGTTTGTTTATTTAATCATTTATTTTGGCTCCGTCAACAAAAAATAGTTCCGCAACTGGACTGTTGCCTAGTAACTTGAACACAAACATCTGCAGGCTAGCTACTTTGTATTAACGGTCATTTCGGAGTGATACATATAGTTAAAAGTCCCAGTGCTGTTATACTGTATATCGGCACTCATGGAATGCCTCTTGTCCAATCAAATGACTTGGTCGGAACTAACTGTAGTATAATACTAGATAGAGTCTCTGAACACTGCACCTGCTTTTAAAATAACCTCCCCCTGGTCCCGGCTGTTTCATATACTGTATATATTGTATATACTATATATACTGTATATGTTAGGAT
>NC_137689.1:74405708-74413208 GCF_963989245.1 Nansenia antarctica
GGGAGTCCAGTGGTCTAGCACCATGGCCTGGGGTGGTCCAGTGGTCTAGCACCGCAGCCTAAAGTGCACACATATTATGCCCATGTCGGCAAGGGTTCGAATCCGGCCCATGTCCTACTGTCATACCCTCTCCTCCTTATAGTGCGGCAGCTTAGCAAAATAATGGGGACGCGCCGGACAAAAGCACCACATTTTTTCCATGTGCTCTACATCACCATAGCTTTCAATTTTTGGTGGGAGCCACTTCATCAAGATGGTCGATGGCGGCCATCTTGGATTTCCAAGGTGGCCGCCATGTAAAATCTATAAGTGCAAATATCTCGGCTTCCAAGCCACATAGAAGGTCAATCTTGGTGTCAAAATATACATTTTCTGGGTCAAGGAATGCATTAAAGCTATTGAGAATATCACGAGATGATTATTTGTGCCGAGATCAAATAAATATGTTCATTCTGGCAATGTATCCATAATTTTCAACTCGGTTCCTAAGCAGCTGGAAATACTGTATATTAATATGTATGTTTTCAATGGCATGTATATTGAAAAATGGACAACATGCATTAATTGAATTGAACTTTATGTGCTTCATTTTTTAACATAACAAAGCATTTTATATCATCAAATTATCGTTCACATTTACAACTGCAAAGCTCTGTGCATTTCCAGTGTGCTTTCTTGCATGAGCACTTTGCACCACAGCCACTTGCGCTTTTACAGCCACATTTGACCAGTTCAGTGCAGGCTTTCGAAGCCATTGGTAGAATGCTCCACACAGGAAGCCAGACCTGGCTGTCTCTATCCAATGTCCATCCACATCCTTCTGGACTGGGTGTCGGCTGCTGAGCTTGCCCAGATCCCAGACTGGTAGGCAACTCGCTTCAAGTGCTGCAGAAGGGAATCTTGTGTTGGTGGAATGTGTTCCATCGTTCTGTTCTTCTGGCAGAACAACTATCTCCGTGCTTCATTAATAGATTCCACATCACTCGTCTTGTCGTAAAGGACGATTGTGTAGCGCTCCAGAAGTTTAAATTGCTGGGCATCTATGGTCACAGGAGTGTGCGGATTCGCTGCCATGTAGTTGAAGGCCTGGGTGACCTCGGGGTAGGACTTCCAAGCCTCCCATGCTGACTTCTTCCCCTTCCCACAGAATGCTGAGGTTGTGTCACAGCCTGTGAAACAGTGGAAGACTGGAAGTGGTGTGGACTTACCTTTGCCCAGAGTATGGCAGATGTTATTCATATGAAGATATCTGTAGTTCTTGCCAGTGCCAAAAGCGACCCAGATGTCTGCAGCTGGATACTTGGTGAGCAGGGCATGGAACTTGCCGATGAGGATAACGACAACATCTGTATCCACAGTGCGTACCAAGCAGGTAGAAGAGCGATGCTCCAGGGCATCAAGCAGATGAATCAGTATCCTGGTCGGCCTCTTCATGGTTACATGGCAGTATGAAGTGGCTGGTGTCTGTGCCGACCACTCTGGTGCCAGATGTAATGAAGACCTGCTTACCATCTGGCCAGGCAATGGATGCAATCTTCCTGGAGAGGAAGGTGAAGAGTTCCTGCTTGTTCATAGGGTCACGCAGGAAATCTGGCCAATTCCCTGGCAGCTTGTTCTGACCAGCCACCTTCCGTCGTATATCCCTTTGCCTCGCTTCTCCCTTGTTGACTCTTTTATGCTGCTGGTGATGTAAGTATCCCAGACCACATCAACTCTTGCAGAGGTCTCCAAGTGCTTCATGATGTGGGGAGCAAAGACACAACTGGCATATTCGTCGAATGTGGTAATGTTGGTGGTGGACAGGAAGTGCACAACAGCAGCACCGTCGAGTACTTTGACATCAAAAGTCCCTGGAGGTAAAAAAGAAAGTTACGGTAGTTAAAAAACGAAAAACAAACTGTAAATAAGGACTCTCTACAGACCTTGAAGAGAATGATATGCTTTTTTCTGATTATTACTGATATTACTTAATGCCAATGACTGATTACAACTTGTTTGTAAAAAAAAAAAGTACCTGGAGGTTCCTGTTGTGTCTTCTCTGTCAGAACAATTAGCAGATCTGACTTCTTTCCCAAGCGTAGTTTCCCTCTGTCAGATAGGGAGGGAGGGTATGGATGGTTTTCGTGCTTAAAAAAGGTGCTCATGTCACCCTCTCTGTGTTGCATGGCTATATAATTGGGAGAAGAGTGCAACATCATCCTTCAACATTGAGATCTGCCCTGCCTGCTTGGTCTTGGTCTTGGTTGTTGGGCATCTGAAGAGAGGCAGTGAGTTATTTTTGATGGGCTCGTGAATGGAGTGTGTGCGGTTCCTGATCACTCTCTAATGGTACTTGTTGTACTGATCTCTGCCCACTGATTCCACATTGCGGACAGTGTTAACCACAGACTCGTCAGTTATATTTCGTGTGTCCAGCATTAGAAGCTCGGGGGTATCATCTAGGAATGGATTGCTCATCCCACTGATGGTGTGCACCAGAGCTAGTGCTTGTTCTTTGAATGTCTTCTGTGTAGACATTCCTTCTTCATGGTGTTGTTGTTTATTGCCTTCTTCTGAAATATACTCCTGCTCAAACTCTTTTAAGAGTCGTGCTTGTTCAGGCCCTGCGATCATCCACTTCTTCAATGCTGAGGGATTCTCTGTGAGTCCCACTGCACCCCCAGAACCCTTCACCAGATCATTATTCTGCTCATGAGCCTGGTCTATCGGTATGCTTGAGAATCTGTTTGTGGTCTTGGGAATAACCCAGTGACCATGTTCTTCAAATTCATTGTGAATGGACGTGGGCAAGCTTTCCATGTCGCGGATGTGGACAGGAATCCATCTGGCATAGTTCTGGTGATCAAGGGCGAAGAACCATGGGACGAGAGCCTTCAGTGACTCCACATAGAGGGGGAAATCCTGTTCTCTGTGGGCACGTACAAATATCAGACCCATTATTTCCAAGTTGAGGATGGTATCCCAGTACTGGAATGTTGGACTCTTGGTGATCATATCTTGTCTCCAAGCTTCTTTGATCCTCTCATCACGTGGTCCCTCAGTCACCATGTCCAAGAAGGCATCCTGCTGCAGCTTCCCCAGTGCCAGAGCGCTCACTTGGTGGGCATGTCTTGTCCTAGTGAGGTGGGATGCTTTGAGGAAAGAGTCAGCTGTGCCAGAGGATGCGATACCAGCCTCAGTCAGTGCAGTGGTCAAAAAAACAAAACAAAAATCACATAATGATATTCGCAATAGCTTTAATGCATTCCCTGACCCAGAAAATGTATATATTTTGACACCAAGATTGACCTTCTAAGTGGCTTGGAAGCCGAGATATTTGCACTTATAGATTTTACATGGCGGCCACCTTGGAAATCCAAGATGGCCGCCATCGGCCATCTTGATGAAGTGGCTCCCACCAAAAATTGAAAGCTATGGTGATGTAGAGCACATGGAAAAAAATTGGTGCTTTTGTCCGGCTCGTCCCCATTATTTTCAAATATGGTCTTAAGCCACCGCACTATTACTTTCCTGTCTATCTTCACTGTCTCTGTCCAATAACAATTACAGATATATTTTATTTGTCTATAATCCAAATGTTGTGACCATACACCAGCGGGGTGCTGGCAGAGGTAACCTGAAATCCGGGGACAGGTTGACAGCTGGAATGCACGGAATGGAATGAGGGTTAGGGTTACCAATCCAAACCATTCCTCGTGGAGGAATGCATTTCGGAATTCCGGAATATTACAGAAATGCGTTCTATAACGCATTCCTCGTTCCGTTCCACGACATCACTGTCCTCCGGTTCCTACCTCCACTGGCCTCCCCTTGCTGTACACCTAGCCGGAGGCTACACCTTAACTGCTCCTCCTGAGACATCTACTACCCCCCTGTACTGTCCCTCCTGAGACATCTACTACCCCCCCTGTACTGTCCCTCCTGAGACATCTACTACTACCCCCCTGTACTGTCCCTCCTGAGACATCTACTACCCCCCTGTACTGTCCCTCCTGAGACATCTACTACCCCCCTGTACTGTCCCTCCTGAGACATCTACTACCCCCCCTGTACTGTCCCTCCTGAGACATCTACTACTACCCCCCTGTACTGTCCCTCCTGAGACATCTACTACCCCCCTGTACTGTCCCTCCTGAGACATCTACTACCCCCCTGTACTGTCCCTCCTGAGACATCTACTACCCCCTGTACTGTCCCTCCTGAGACATCCACTACCCCCCTGCACTGTCCCTCCTGAGACATCTACTACCCCCCTGTACTGTCCCTCCTGAGACATCTACTACCCCCCTGTACTGTCCCTCCTGAGACATCCACTACCCCCCTGTACTGTCCCTCCTGAGACATCCACTACCCCCCCTGTACTGTCCCTCCTGAGACATCTACTACCCCCCTGTACTGTCCCTCCTGAGACATCTACTACCCCCCTGTACTGTCCCTCCTGAGACATCTACTACCCCCCTGTACTGTCCCTCCTGAGACATCTACTACCCCCCTGTACTGTCCCTCCTGAGACATCCACTACCCCCCTGTACTGTCCCTCCTGAGACATCCACTACCCCCCTGCACTGTGTCTCCAGAGACACCTGATTCCCCCCCCCTATATGGTTTCTCCTGAGATTTCTACTACCCTCTTGCACTTAATGTCTATCCGGTGTTTACCCCCCAAAAATATACAAAATAAACCCTAAACCCTAAACCTAACCCGCACGACGACTGCCAGTGGCCGCTGGCCTGAGCTAGATTTCTTTCCTGCTGGTTGATTGATGATTCACTTACTTATATCAAATGTATTGGGGTCGCTTTGGGATAAGGCGTCTGCTAAATGCCAACAATTTTAAATGTAAATGAGGTTGTGTGTTTGCGTGTCTGTGTGTGTGTGTGTGTGTGTGTGTGTGTGTCTGTGTCTGTGTCTGTGTCTGTGTGTGTGTCTGTGTGTCTGTGTCTGTGTCTGTGTCTATGTCTGTCTGTGTCTGTGTCTCTGTGTGTCTGTGTCTGTGTCTGTGTCTGTGTCTGTGTCTGTGTCTGTGTCTATGTCTGTCTGTGTCTGTGTGTCTGTGTGTCTGTGTGTCTGTGTGTGTGTGTCTGTGTATGTGTCTGTGTCTGTGTGTGTCTGTGTCTGTGTCTGTGTCTGTGTGTGTGTCTGCGTCTGCGTCTGCGTGTGTGTCTGTGTCTGTGTCTGTGTGAGTGTCTGTGTCTGTGTCTGTGTGTGTGTGTCTGTGTGTCTGTGTCTGTCTGTGTGTGCGTGTGCGTGTGCGTGTGCGTGTGCGTGTGTGTGTGTGTAGGCGGGGGACGCCTCCGTGGGCTGGGCCCTGGGCTACATGCTGAGCCTGAGCAACCTGCTGCCGGAGGAGACCCCGGGGGTGAGGAAGGCCCTGAAGCCCGGAGCCTGGGGGGCGCTGCTCTTCCTCATCTCCCTCGTCATCCTCGCCGCCCTGGCGTACGTGGTCCATCTAGCCTGCCGGGAGCAGAAGAGGAAGGGAGGCGGCAGCGACAACGCCGCCTGACCAGGACGAGACTATTGTTGACCTCTGACCTCCTGTAGGCGGCGGCGGTCTCCGGCACATCCCCCCTCTACCTCCCCCACCCCCCCGATGGACAGTTTCTCTACTGTAAATAATAATAATAAAAAATATCCTAGCATTATGACTGCCAATGGGCCCTGGTCAGAGCATAGATTACACACCCCCCCTGGACAGTTTCTCTACTGTAAATAATAATAAAAAATAAAAAATTGTAATATTCTTCCTTCCTTCTAGAATTACGACTGCCCACGGCCCAAGCATAGATCACTCTGGTACTTCTTTGACTGACGGACAGATGATTCACTTACTTACTTAGACTAAATATTTGTTGTGAGTGACTTGGAGTGGATAAAGGCGTGTGTCTGCTCAATGGCAAGAATGTGGAATGAGAACGTGACATCATAAAGCATTCAGAACGTGGCAGACAGAACTGTACTGTATCCTGTATGGACCCGACATGACCACTGATACACCGACATAGTAATATACATACTGCATTAATATCTAAACTTTTATATGTAAACCACTGGCGGACTCATTGGGGGGGCAAGGGGGGCGACCGCCCCTCCTGGTGCCCCCACGGTTGAAAAACGTCTGTCTTAAGTGCCCTTTTGAGTGGCGAAAATGTCCTTTTGAATGGCGAAAATGAGAGGACGTGCCCTATTGGTGCCCTCCAATGGTCTAAACTTGACCATGTGCCCCCACAGTTGAAAAAACGTGGCACAAAAGTGCCCTTTTGAGTGGCAAAATGAGTGGATTTGCCCTATTGGCTGCCCTTCCAATGGTCTAAACTTGACCATGTGCACTGATGGGGTCCCATGTTGTGCAGTAGGTGCCCTTTTTTTCTTTTCGCCCCCCCTGCCCTTCAAACAGCCTGAGTCCGCCACTGAGTGAGGGTGTGACAGGACCTCCCTGACTGAGAATGTGACGCCGGTGATCATTAATGTGATCATGTGATCGCTGATTTGATTAGAATAAAGTAGCACTGAGGTGGTAATTGAGGCATGGAGGGTAGCTGTTAGTACTGTTTGCAGATAATGAGAAGGTTGGGTGATGCCGTGACCGTGGCTGACCATGTCTCTTCACACTGAGGTCAGATCACACAGCGATGAGCCGATTCCGGGGCTTTGACACCACCTACTGTACATCGTCACATTAACACCGTTTCTACTTAGGGTGTTTTTTGTTTTGTGTGTCTTTTTTTGTCTTTCAGTTGTTGCTGAATCTGGTTTAATTTCATTTTTAGCCCTTTTTTGGGGGGGTCTGGCTCCTTGCATTAGTAAGGAGACTGAAAACATGAGACATCTGCTAACCCCCCTGTACTGTTTCTTGTGTGTAATAATAATCATGATTTTCTTAGAATCCTTCTTCTAGCACGATGACTGCCAATGGCCCCTGGTCCTGATCATAGATAAATGTTTCCTGCTGTGACTGGTGGTTAGATAATTCACTTACTTAGTAAAACATTTGTTGTATTTGTTGTTTGTTTGGAATAATACATCTGCTTAATCCCAAAAAATGTAAATGTAGAATGACCACATCCCTCTCCAGTCCTCTTCTCTGTGATCTGTGCTTCTCTGCCAGGCCTTCCATGACTTCCTGTAATCATCTTATCATCCTCCTGTGTTCTGTCTCTATCCCTCCCTATGTTTTACATACATAAACATGTAATATTTGTAAGTGATTTTATTATGCAGTATTCTGCGTGTTGTTTGTATCCTGATATCACACAAAATAAATAAACGACGTTTTGTACAGAAGTAATCATTATTGCAGCAGTAGACTTATTTATTTGGCCAAATACAAATGATGGTCCGAGTCCACTGGAAAAACTACAACTCAAACTACAAGTACCATCATCCTCTGCGAACCCGGAAGTTCGCACCACCATACCGCTGTCAGCAAGCAGACGATATTTTTCCCCATATCAAAGCACAGTGGTTTTATCTGCTGTTATCGTCAAATACGTATCGTATCG